>NW_010338993.1:0-262 GCF_000700745.2 Antrostomus carolinensis
ACTGGGGTGGATGTTCAAAGCAAAGGTTCCCTCTACACACCATGCCACCAGTGCTACATGGAGCAAATGGATTGCTGTTATCACACAGCGCGCCCGTATTGGAAAACTAAATCGCCCTGGGATTCTGGAAATAATTACAAACTGGCCGGAAGGTGAAAACTTTGGTCTCGCTGATGAAGGGGAACAAGAAGTGACACGGGCTGAAGAAGCTCCACCATACAACCACCTGCCAGCAGAGGATACACGATACGCTCTCTTTACT
>NW_010338994.1:0-412 GCF_000700745.2 Antrostomus carolinensis
GGGTTTATGAAAGACAGGTCTTGCCTGACTACCATGATCTCCTATGACAGGGTGACACCCTTGGATGAGAAAAGGCCTGTGGATGTGGTGAACTTAGACTTCAGTAAAGCCTCTCACACTGTTTCCCACAGCATTCTCCTGGAGAAACTGGCCACTCATGGCTTGGATGAGCATGCTCGTCACTGGGTAAAGAACTGGCTGGATGGCCGGGCCCAGAGTTGTGGTGAATGGAGTTAAGTCCAGTTGGTGCCTGGTCATGAGTGATGTTCCCCAGGGATCAGTGCCAGGGCCAGTTCTGTTTAATATATTTATCAATGATCTATCACAATACTGGAGTGCACCCTCAGTAAGTTTGCAGATGATACCAAGTTGAGAAGCAGTGTTGATCTGCCAGAGGATAGGAAAGCTTTGC
>NW_010338994.1:451-24608 GCF_000700745.2 Antrostomus carolinensis
GGGTATGAAAGCTTTGCAGAGGGACCTGGACATGCTGGATTGATGGGCTGAAGCCACTGGCATGAAGTTCAGTAAGGCCAAGTGCCAGGTCCTACACCTGGGTCCCAACAACCCCATGCAAACCTACAGGCCTGGGGAGGAGTGGCTGGAAAGCTGGCTGGCGGAAAAGGACCTCAGGGTGTTGGTTGTCAGTCATCTGAACATGAGCCAGCAGTGTGCCCAGGTGGCCAAGAAGGCCAGTAGCATCCTGGCCTGTATCAGGAATAGTGTGGCCAGTAGGGAGTAGGGACGTGATTGTCCCCTTGGATTTGGCACTGGTGAGGCCGCACCTTGAGTCCTGTGTTCAGTTCTGGGCCCCATAATACAAGAGGGACATGGAGGCTCTGGAGTGTGTCCAAAGAAGGGCAACAAAGCTGGTGAAGGGCTTGGAGAACAAGTCTTATGAGGAGCAGCAGAGGGAGCTGGGGTTCCTCAGTCTGGAGAAGAGGAGGCTGAGGGGAGACCTTATCACTCTACAACTACCTGAAAGGAGGTTGTAGAGAGGTGGGTGTTGGTCTCTTCTCCTGGGTGACAGAACGTGAGGAAATGGCTACAGGTTGCACCAGGGAAGGTTTAGGTTGGGTATTAGGAACAATTTCTTCACAGAAAGGGTAGTCAACCATTGGAACAGGCTGCCCAGGGAAGTGGTGGAGTCACCATCCCTGGTGGTATTTGAAAGACGGGTAGATGAGGTGCTTAGGGATGTGGTTTAGAGATGGGATTGGTAGTGATAGGTTAATGGTTGGACTTGATGATTTTAAAGGTCTTTTCCAACTACTATGATTCTAAGAAAGACTTAGCAGTGGAAATGTTGGATGGCAGCACTATGGTTAGGTGTTTTCTCTACCCTGCTCCAACCAGACACTTTCAAGGATGCCCTACCTGTTGTCTTCAGACTTTTAGGATTATTTTTATCAGTGTACCAGAGTCTTCAAAATGAACTACTGAAAATCTGATCCAAAATCTGTAACCAAGCTGGCTGCTACCTTTATTTCTCCTTAGGTGTCTGCTCAACTTGTCTTAGATCTTTCGTTTATTTGTTTTTGTTTCAGTTGGGTTAATAAATTGGCTACACCAGCTTTTACTTCTTATCAGCATTGCAGTTCACCCTTCCTCAGCTGGAATAACATCTGCTAACATAGGTATTAAGGCAAATGCTGCAAGTTTATTAAATAGAGTATAATTGTATAAGCCACATCTTGATATGTGTAAGCTGACACAACCTGGACAATTAGAGGTATACTTTGAAGCAGCCAAGTATGCACATACTTGGATTTTTTCCACAACTGAGACATAGAAATGAGAAGTCATGATTTTTTTTTTTTGGTAGGATTTTGAAGTAGCATATGACAATTTAGTCAGTCTGTTCCCATGGATTTAAATATGAGTCTCGTGACTAACAGTTGTCCTTTGGTACTGCAGACCTAGGGGATTGGTCATTGCTGGTTGTAGTTTAAGATAAATTTTAATTAATTCTATAAAAATTTGCTTTTTCTTTGTTTTATTCTTATAGCATTGGACAGGAGTGGTTGGCAGCCAACCTGTTGGTAGGATAGTGTTTGAACTTGGTGTTACTGTATGCATTTCAGACTTGCTTTGTATTGGTAATGACAGAGGAGCAGGTTTAATGTCTTGATAACTGACGTAGCCCTAAGGTCTGTGGGCTGCTTTTGTTGCTTTTTACCATGAACCCTTGGCTGCAACTACGGCCTCAGACAGGGCTAGCAGGTAAAGCTGACAAATGTTTTTTTTCCTCTCTGCAGAGCTTTTGTTGGGCCTGTGATCATCTTTTCTGCAAGGTTCTTGCTCCTGGCATTCTGCTGTATTGTCTTTGCTGTTTGCTGTGTTTTTAAGTCACTGGGAAAAGACAGCAAGGCAGTCTGGATCATGATGCTGGCAACATGGTGACATTCTGCTCAATGTCACTCCTTGATCCAGTCTTTAGGTGTAGGCCTCCTCTCACCTCTGTTTCATTTTTTAAGTCTTTCCTTCTTCAGCTGTTCACACTAAGCAGTAGGGAGCTCATAGTGGGAAAATTAATAGTAAGATCCAGCATTTCTAGAGCTTCCTCTTCCTTTTGCCAACCCAGATCCCTGACTTTGAAAGCCAATTTTTGTCTAGGTAATCAATAATTACTGTAAAACTTCTGCAGAAAGCTGGAGAAAGCTTCAAAAGCACTAAAAAAACTTCAGTGGGCAGTTGCAGAAAGACCCAGTTGACTTGAGAATATGACTGTGGTTTGCTCTAGAAATAATTTGACCCAGTAGTTATTAATCAAGGAAGCTGAAGAGCTTTTCGATTGTCAAGCAGGTCCTAACTAAACATTGAACCTGATTATAGACTACTGTCCACTATAGCCAACTACTTTTTCATCTCTGAGTATCTCTTTTCTTGTAGGTATGATGAATATTTAAAGTTGTGCATTCCTCAGGTGGAACATCTCTAACATTACATATTACTTGATTCCTTTAATGATATCACATTATAAAAGCAAAACAAAACATGAGATAATTTATATTTGGAGCGCTGCCTGGGATAGGTGCCTGTACAGTGATTCCTTCCTCTTTCTGCTTGTCGCTTCATGAGTCATTATTCTCTGCCCACTAACGGACTGGTCTGTCTCTCTGTCAGTCCCCCAGACCATCTGCTTCAGGGAGGATGGAAACAGCAAGCACAGAGGGGATTGTGCTACCCACATCCCTGGGCCCCAGGCTGATGAAATCAACTAGAAAAATTAACATTCCTCCTGCCTGGTGCACCCAGCCTGATGACTAGCTCCACTCTAACTAAAATGGGACTCTGGGACCCGATACGTGTGTATTTGTGTGCATAGACGTTTGTGTGGGTGAGCCCAAAGATAGCTGAAAGAAGATAACCAGGAAAGGCTTGCAGCATAGCCCAGGAGGCCACTTTGTCCTGCACTTGACATAAAGTTCCCGTTCTCTTACATGCTTTGGACTGGTTTGGTTGCAGTAGATTTAGGACATATTTCACATGAGTCAGTCTTGCAACATGATACACTTGAAAGCTTTTCCAGTGCCAGCACTATTATTATTCTCTATGACCTGAGATAGTCATGTCAGAAACATCACAGGTAGCTTTGTCTTTGGTGGTGATGGTGATGATTCTGATTCTTTCAAATACATTTTTTTCAAAACCACTTCAATTAAAGTTTTTCTTTCAATTTATTACATTCTCTGAAGACTTCACTTCCAGCATATTGAAGACTGCAAGTCAAATGTTTGTTTTCCTGAAAATCTAGTAAATATTGGTATATTGAATGATGAGATAACATCCACCTCCTTATATGACTCTCTGCCAGTGTCTACTTGCTACACCTTTTTATCTTTTCATACTAAAATCTTATTCCAGGAAAAAGGGAAAGCAATAGCAGAAGCTCCTCAAGAGAAGATTCACTGCTGATCTGATGTTGCAGGAGAATATGGAGCCTGAAAAATTAATTCTAATTACTGTATCAATCCTTGACCTTGCATACAAAATCTCTGCTGTTGGTCTTGCTGTTGATGAATTTAAAGATTTCTTAAATTAGATTCCTCCTCTCCCAGTTTCTGTTCTTAAAAGGAACTGAGATGAACTTGTTCAGTAAACATCTTTAGCCATGTAAAAATTTATATTGTCGTTCATTCTCACTGATGTTTTAAATCACTGAGCTATCCTCCTTTATTGATACTGCATTCTATATTTATAAAAAGTAAGATAAGAAAAATACTGTCATCTTTTCTTTTCGTCTCTATTCTTTGTCAATTACTGGCTGCTGGCTTATAGCTTTCCTTCCAGAATCAAGAAGAAAACAACTCCTTAATTATATTTTATTCTTAGTGTGAATCAGATCTCTGAGTTGACTGTGTTAATATATTGTACTGGAGCTGCAAGAGATCAAGTTGGAAAATGGACATCTGTGAATCCTGCCTTGGAAGAGTCTACATTTGCTATGTAGAGTTTTGCAAATATAGAGACTTTTCATTACACTGTTTCAGGAGAAGTTTACCCTGTTTCTATTGATTCTGTAGTAATATTCTTAACATCAGTGGTGTCCATTCTTTAAAGAAAAGATAGAAATGTTACCTCTGCTGGCAGAACCCTCAGGTTATTATGAATAATGGACTGGGCATGACAATCTCGACTGCGTATGTAGGAAGGGACTCAGCAAATGGAGATCTTCATTACTGATGTGAGGCTCAGCATGAGGCAGTTGTTTCGGCTCACTCAGTGTTTTGTCTGAGTAGGGATTTGAAGGACATGCTTGATTGTAAAAAGATTCTGAAAATTTTCTACTGAGCACTTTTCAGTTTAGGTTTATATTAAAAATGTTGAATTCTGACTGAAGTACTGCAGTATCAAGTATTTGTATTATAATGTATTTTGACTTCATGAAAATTGAGATAATCTTCTTGGGCGATGACCAGGTGTTCTAGATAACTGAAATATATCATCCGAGACTTGCCTTAAACAAGCCACACTCTTTTTTGAGTTGTTTTTTCCTTCTCAATAGTCGTTTTGATTTAAAATGCCACAATACAAAATTAAATGCAGGCTAACTTCCTACTAGTTTCCTTGTGTCAACTTTACCCAAGCTGTATGTGAAATTTGGTGATCTTGCTGCATGTTCAAAATATTAGAATATTTTCCCTAGCACTAGGTGTTCTGACATGTAGTGTGAATGTGGATAGTAGCGGTAGCATCCAGGAGTACATTGAGACTCGCTGAAATAAAGGGTTGCTGAGTAACTCAGCATGCAGTGCTCTGTCTGTAGCTTGAAGAAAATCAGTGGGGCTAAAAAGCTGGAAATTAAAGTTGCAGTTGTCTTATCAGCATTCCACATGGTAAGAGTAACTCACTGAAGAGGGCCTGCAAAAACTTAAGATAAAAGGGTAGTCAGCAAAGGGAGAAACGCTGTTTCTGAAATGGTCTAGGAAGAAGGGAGGAGAATGTGGTTTGGAGATACACCCCCCCCACACACTTTTTTTTTTCTTTTCTTTTCTCCAAACCTTTACTCTGTCTGCATTAGTTGACAGCTTGCTACTACTTTGCTGTTCATCATGTAAGGTACACTGAACATGTATGTGTTGCAGTACTCTGCTGTGATTTTAAGCTTAAGCTTTGGTTCATCCTCTAAGCCATGGATATTTCTCTAGCGTTTTGAACAAAATTACTGTCAGATGTTGTTCTTTTCAGACAAACTCTGACCACTACTTCCTTCACTTATTTTTTTGTAACCATGCTTCCTAAACTTCTTACCTGGATTATTGCAGCACTTCATAGCTGATTACCCAATAAAATCAGCTGAAGTTTCAGACAGTACAAAAAAAAAAAAAGTGCCCATTTGTTGGCCAACAAAGTTCTGGTTCTTCAATACAGGTTCATCTGTTTCCCTTTACAGTTCAAAGGGATGGCATTACAAACTTGGACTCTCTGGTGAAACTCCATAGAAAATATTTGCATTCTTCAATTTAAAAACTTCAACTCTGTCTAAATGTGAAGGGTTTAGGGATTGAAATGGTTTAATTGCAGAAAGTAAATACTCTTTTCTCAAAAATCTTGCTAGTTGAAGTATAATTTTTCAGGGAAGAACTTTCAAGCGGCCTTAAGGCCAAGATTCAAGAACATGGAAATTCAAAGACTTGGCATTCATTTTTTCCATTGTCCCATCAGAGCTTGGAAAGTGCTGGCTTAAACCTACTAGTCACTAAGGCACCTTTAGGGCAGAAGAGCTGCTCTGTAATCAGGCAGTGCTTTTAATTCAGTATATTGCACAGGGAGGGCTAGACTGCAAGCAGAGTAGATTGATTTCTTGGAGTTTGATGCATTTCTGCATTTAGATTGGTTTATGTGCTGGGGCAGGATTGGTACTAAACATCTTCAGTCACCATCTGTGAAGCACAGGGGTATTCGTTCAGCACTGGTTGAAACTATTACACGGTATTTATAAAAGTAGATGTTGGCATTTAGTTCAATTTTCACTTCTTTTTGAGAAATCTCTAGATGATCACATGGAGAAGTTGTGTATGAGGAAGAAAAGCATTTGCTAATAAAAACAAGCCTTGATGTAGCCCCTTTCAGGGTAAAGATATTTTTCTGTTATTGTCAACACTGTGCAGTGAAAAATCAGTGTCTTTAACTCTCTGCATAAATAAATACATAGGATGGGAGTAGCAGAACAGAATTGTCTAACTTGCTTGTTCTTTTAGGGACTTTTCAGGTTCATATAAAATGTAATTTTGTTGTATGGTCTAACTCTTTTTCTGTATCCCTAGGAAAAGGGTGTGATGACTTTATCAAGCACTCTAGTTTCTTGTTTCTTTACCCAAAAAAGCCCCCCAAACCCAAATACACTTATTCTATTCAAATAAAATGTAGAGATTTTGCTCACCAGTTAGTGGGAGATATCCATCAGTCTTACACTTTCTTCCTTTCTAATTTTCAGATGTATATCACCAATACTGTAAAAGCCAGAGGAACAAGGCTTGCAAAACCTGTTCTGTGTTTGAGCTTAATGTGCTTGGCTTTCCTTACTGGAATCAACAGAGTAGCAGAGTATCGAAATCACTGGTCAGATGTAATAGCGGGATTTATAATTGGAATATCTATAGCAGTATTTTTGGTAAGTGTATATCTTTGTCACTTCTTTTTGAAAAAATTGGTGTATAACTTTGTATCTCTTTCAAAAAAATATTGGTAGCCTTGACTTTTCAGACAACTAAATGACAAAAGAGGTGTTTCTAATTTTTGTTTTTAATTAATTATCAGTTTCCTTAGTTATATTTACAAACACTCAGAAATGTGAAGCCAAGCAAGGACTGATCAAATGATCTCTTTTGACTTCCTTGTAAACCAAATTGTAGCATTTCAACCAGTAATTTTTGTATCAAGCACAACTTTAAACAAGTGTATGTCCTTCAGAATAATATCTGGTCATGATTTCATATATTACATTCAGTATAGTGATACCTACACTCATCGGAGAATAAGTAGTATTTACTTTCTGGCTTTAAAGTAACCCTATTGAATTTCTTTCATGCTAATTCAGGTTTACACTGAAATTTTATGTTACTCTGTATCAAAAAAATTGTTGTTTAGCCTTTTTCTTTTCTGGAACTGTGTTCCAAAACCAGATTGTTAGTCACAGTTCGCAATGACTAGTGTCTGTATCAGCTGCTGCTAATCTCTGTCATCACCTTCACTGTTAACTTCAGTGCGAGACTCTGGCACAGAACAGTCACTGCTGTTTGCTGCCTGCAGGTTTGCCTGGCAGCTTGTAGTAGTGCTAAATACACCTTTGAATTTCTTCCCCATGAAATCACTTTTGAGCTTGATTCTTGGATCTCAAGGTCTTGATCTCAAGATCTTGGATCTGAAGACTTGGCTTAGCTGAGAACTATCAGAGGGATGGCTGAGGTAGGTGTTTTCGCTCCTCTGAAGTGCGAGGGCAGCTTTACGTCTTCTTTAAAATACCTGCTCACACTTCTAAACATTCTCTTCCACACGAGGTGTCCAGGAGTTATATTTGGTTGTTCACTTTTAAGACATTTTTCCATTATGTTTGTGTCCCTAAAGTCATAAAAGAACAGAATGGAAAAGAAATCTGTCACAGCATTTTTTATTGTATCTTGTCGTGTATACTGCATAAACTCCTTTGAGTACCATAACATCACTAAGAATCACTAACAAACTGTTGTATATCACATTAATTTAGTTGTGTTTTGAAGAAAATACAGTGGGCAAACATTGCTGCTCTGCTGAGTGTCTTAATTGGTAGAATCACTAACAAACTGTTGTATATCACATTCCTAAAAACCCATGTGAGAGTCAATGCTGCCCTGAGCAGGTTTAGAGTCTAGTTCAAACTTGGGGACGATCCTTGCCTTCTTATTCTCCCTTTCTCACTCCGCATTTGAGAAAATCTTTGCTGTTCAAAACTTAGATGGTACTGGCCCTTCATAGGAGTTTAAGGTTATTGCTGTGTTCTGCTGCATGTGCTCTGGACATCTATTCATGAAGTTGCTAATACTTGTTCTACTATTCAGCTTTGGTAATGGATTTGCTTTTAGACAAGAGAGATTTTTTGGTTCTCAGATGATGTGTGTAACAATAAATTGGTTGAAGATCTTTTTTCTTGAAATATTAATTAAGGATTTTCTGTAAAACATGAACTTTACATTTCTGTGTTTCTACTGTAATCTATGACTAAAGCTTGTGTCAGTTCTTCCTAATTATGGTTGTCAGGATCAAAGCTCAAAAAAAATGAGTTGTTCCTTAGCTAGTCTGTTTATCTTCTATTCCCTTATAGGTTGTTTGTGTGGTAAATAACTTCAGAGGACGTCAGCCAGAACATGAACATTCTCATATGGATAATCTGTCCCAGATGCCCATGATCAGCATACCCCGAGTAGAAAGCCCTTTAGAAAAGGTAACGTCTGACTTTTTTAAAACAATTAAGTAAAATGTAGCTTTCTGGGAAGGATGATTCCAAACTATCTTGACAAGACTGTCAAGGTAATCAGATTTAAAGTAAGGAGACATGGCAGTGAAGGAGAAAGAAGGGAAGAATTAATTCAGAGAGACTCCTTGGGAGACTCTTCATGTCACCTCCAAGAACAATCACTACATATCATCCAGTTTACTGCTGTAGCCACTGCTAAGTCCATGGATTCAAGCTGAGTAGATTTGAGGCCCTCTTTCCTTGTGTTGCTCACGCAAGTTTGATTAACACTTTGACTGAGGGTCCACAGAACGTGAAGTGCTTAGAAAGATAAAATGTAACCCCTGATCCCAAAAGGTCATGCAATTCAGATACGAGTGGTATTTATCCTATTTCTTTGGGGCAAGTCCTCAGGCTAGTGTTGAGCATGGGATGCAGTCCCTTCTGGATCAGCTGTGGGGCTTTTATCATCAGGCACCTGCTAGCCCCAGGACAGGGCATCCACTTGGAAATGCTGGGAATCTGATGTCTGTGCTAGCAGGGCAAACAACTTAATGAACGTGGTAATAATAGAGAGTAACAAGGGCCATACAGTAATTGCACAAAAGCCATCATGTCTTGCCAAAGCAAATGGTATTTTGGACTAGGACATGCTAGTGACAGTCTCTTGGGTGTGCCAAGACTTTTTGCATGAGTAAGTATCATGTGTTTAAAATTTATTCTAATTTCCTGTAAAAAAAAAAACCAAAAAAAAACCCAACAAACTTTTTTTGAAGATGATGTTGTACTATGTAAGTGTTAGGTAAGATTATGTCTGAACAATTTTATAAGCAAAAAAGCACTGAAATAGATAGAATAACCAAATAAAGAAAACATTGTAGGCGTTTTTACCAGGGGAAAGTCTGAACTACTAATGCAAAGTTTGAAAGCGATTCTACCTTTTCTAATTACTTTATCTGTCATTATTTGTTAATGTGTTATACCCATGTTTGAAGGCAGTAAACAATTCTACACTGGGCAGGGCACCAAAATGTTTCTATGTCATTCTTTGAAATCCAAATTACTGATGATATTTTTTCATATTAAACATAAGAAGTAATGTTTTTAACCACTTCCCAGTCTGTCTTAGTCACTTGGAAGTGGTGGAAGTTGTCTTTAGTAAGAATTGCTGCTAGCCCTAGGTTTGTTATCCCTTTCCATTAAGAGAAGGAAGATTTCTTTTCAGAATGATTTAACATGCCTTTTTGAACCAAATGTGTCTAAGCTACTTCTGCTGATATCTTGTCATAAAGAGGTCAGAGTCTCATTTGCTTGAACAAGCATTTAGATGATGAATGTGTATCTTCAAAATAATCCATTCAGTAAACTTTCTGTAAAATGTCAAAACAAAACAAGATGTCAGTTGGTCTAGGACATACCACATTAATAAGAGCAAATCTTATTTATGTGCTAGGCTCTCCTGCAGTAGAAGCCATTTCAGCAGCTCAAAAGCTGTCTTAGGTAATAAATGTACATTCTCTCGCTGTTGAAATTTTTAATTTTTTTTCTGGGGATAAAGACCTCATGTTAACTTAGTGTTTCTACCTGATTTGACACCCTCTCATTCATGATGAATAACGTTCTTTTTCTGAGAATTTGCCTAGGCAAGATTGAGATGTTGTGGGGAAAGCTATGGGAGAGTGTGGAAGGGTGGTGGCAGGAATAATGTTTGCTCTGCTTGAGGATGAAGTCTGCCATTAGTGAACTGCCCCAAGACTCTATTATACGAAAGAACTTTCTTCCTGAACCTGTATTTCCATGGTAGTAGAAGGTAGCTGTTTGCTGTCATGGAACTTCCATCTAGATAATTCAATTGGGGACTGCCAGCAGGGTGTTAGACTTGGTGAGATCTCAGTGTATGGGTTCGTCTTTGTCTCTGTTGCAAAGCCTTTCTCCTTTCCAGACAAAGAGGATGAGATGGGAGGATGATAACTTGGAGACTTTGCTATTTGTTGCAAATGCTTTCTTCTGTTTTCACACTCAGAAAGGTTAAATTTAAATGAGCAAATAATTGATGAAAAAGTTACTTACATGTCAGTACTTTAGATGTTGAGTTTTTGTGCATTTTTTTCTTTTTTTTTAATGTTTAGTCTAAAGTTTTAAATAGAAGTCAGAGCCTGTTAAATAAAAGGCACTAAGAATAATACTTATCTGGAACTAAGCTCTAAATTGAGCCATCTCAATTAACTACCATCACTGCAAGAATTAATAACTTAGTCTTTGCTTTTTAACTCCCTTCTTATTTTACATCTTTTGTTGTCCTCTGGAGAGAGAGGTGCTAAATAATTTATGTGCTTCTTGCCTTTTGCCTACTGTAGCCATGTACAAGTCACTTTACACTACATTTCAGTTAGAGCTGTTCCAGTTCCATATTCTGAATACACATACATTTACATCTGGCTTATTTTAAATCTCTTTTTCCTTATTCTCAGTCTGCAAGCTCCTGTGCCAATATTAAAGTCAGTTTACTGTCAGAAATTAGCTACTAAGAGTAGCATAAATCCTGACTGACTGAATTTATCATGGGCTAAGACAGTGTTACCCTGAGGCAATGCAACTCTGTTATTGGCATAATGACTATATGTGTATCTAGGAGTAAGCAATTCAAAGATGCTGTTTTAAAAAACAACTTCATTAGAAATGCCTACCAGATGGGACCTCACTCGTTGCAATTTTATTATAAATTCACCCATAAATGAATAAGCTTATGGTGCGTCACACAGACCTGGAAGCACCTTGCTTTTGTTTTACTTGCTATTCCAGTGCTTTTTCCTGTAGGAGAATGAATGCTTTTGGCATGCTTTGCATGCTGTCCGTGCTGCCACTGTCTGAGTTCTGGTGAAGGTCAAGAGCTACATTTGAAGTGCACTTAAGTAGGAATATGTGTACTTGTAATATTCTGAATTGAGCTGTTGGTGGTTAATGACAAGGGTAGATCACTGTTTACATGACACTCCTGTTTAATTGTGGTGCATGCAGATGATTAAGCTCTTCTGCATGGGTACCCACTTCTCATGCATTCAAATAAGCCATAGTTGCAGAGTGTCTCCTTGAAGAATCCTTGCCAGAGCTGGCTCAGCAATGCAGACTTACTGCTTTCACCTTAACAACACTCATCCTCAGAATTAATGAGAAGAATAAAAGCCAAGAAACCTCATCACTCACCCATCTGCTCCTTTTTCTGTCCTGTCTCTGACCTTCTTCATCTCTTACAAGACAATTCATGTTTCAGTTAGCTGGCACCCTCCTACAGAGAGGAGGCTCTCTTCCTACCACAGTCAAGGTTGGAGACTCCTGTTCTTGTGCAAGAGTTACTGGGAAATAGGGATATTCTAGGCAGTACATAGAAGAGTTTAAAATTTCATCTTGATTATTCATGAGACATGAGACCTTTTTCACAGTGTCAGAAAAAGGTATTTTAAATCTCAGTGTTACTGCTTTTACTTTGATCTTAAGCATTTTGATACTAAGAAGTCTGCCATTGATACGTGCACTTGTGTACACACAGCGTGGCCGAGGGAGTCCGGTCTGGTCCCTTGGGGCTCTCCAGGGAGACTGATCACCTGTCACTGAGCTCACAGTCTAAAAGCAAAAAACAGATGTTTTAGCACATCATACCCTATTGGCAAACAGGGGAGGGGGTTTGTGTCTATTTCTGTTGCTCCAAAATATTTTAGCTGAGAAGTATCCAAATACAGTTTTGCTTGATGTCCAGAAGTGTACGTAGGTATCCATGCAGATGGTATTTCAGTATCTCCAGAACAACTTGACTAGAATCCATGTGCTTACGTTAGCTTGTAGACAGATTTTTCAGATTTCTGTTGTCATAATGGTTCTCTCTTGAAAATACACTATGTTAAAGGAGATATATTGCAACCTTGTTTCACACACAGAAACACATACCTAGGAGAGATTGCTCATAAAAGACCATAAGCCATTTTGTTTAAACGTCAGGCATTTGAATTTGCGTTCATCTCTGACTCTTCTGCTTAAATCTACTTTGAGAGGATGGTACAAGAGTTATTTCTGTTTGACTGCAAACTGTGATACCATATCTAACGTTCAAATAAAATCCTACTTAAACACGGGAAATGGAACGATATGTTCAGTGTGACCTTCTCAAATATACGTGTTGTAGGTGTTACAGAATCCAGGTATTAGTAACAATCAAGAAGATCCTTTGCAACGGAACTCCCTCAAAGCACGCATCATTAGGTTCTTCTCCTGGATATCAGGAATGGACCGTTTTGAAAATCTTCATATAAGGCAATAAACCTGTGTGTGCAAGAGTGCACATGAGTCTGTGTGTAGAATTGAAGCAAAGGCAGATGCAGTGTGGCAGCAGCGTTCTGTGCAGGTCTGCAATGTTTTAAATGGGGAATTTGACTTGAACTCATTCTTCTCTCTAAAAATGTTATTTGTCCAGTAAAAACATAAAATATGCTTTTCTGACCAGGAGAATTGTATGATAACGTTATTATTATTGTATGATGAATTATAATTGGCCTGAACGTCTACAGTAGTATTTTCTATTTCTTTTAACAAACTCCACGGAGTGAAGAACTACAAACAAGTTTTCAGATTCCTGTTTTCAGAAATGGAAAAATTGTTTTTAGGATGATGACTATTTCTGAATACTTCTAGCTGTATTCATGAGAGCAGAACAAAAAAAAATTCAGGTAAAAAAAATTTAATATATAATGAAAACTGGAAATCACAAAAATGTTGTAATGGATTTTTTTCAATGCTTTAACATTATAGAATCATTTATAAACAGAAATTAATTAAAATCTTATCAGAACTTATGCAGATATGGATCATTTCCCCCCAGAAACCTGCACTCAAGGCTTAGCCTTTCATTTTTCTTTTCGTGGTGTGAGAGCATGGTTATGCAGCATGCTTTGTTCATGTGGTGCTGACACTGAGCTAATACTGTCAATTTAGAATGAATGATATGAAAGCTGGCATGCCTACCTCCGAAACTGCTGCCATTGAGCAATCCTTTAGCATGTTCTAATTCTTTTGAGTATTGTAGAGGTCTTGTGCATGGTTTTTTGCTTGTCTGCTGCATCTGTTTGAATCTGTTTGCTGATGGTGGTTAGAATCTCACGCTGAACTTTTGTCACAGTAAATTTTAGCAGATGTAAAAGAACTAAAAAAACCCACCAAAAACCAACAGAAGTAGGAGAGTTGAAATGGAGTTATTCAAGAAGGATGCTATTTGTTTTGGGTTTTTTTTTTTCTTCTGTGAAGACTTTCAGCCTGGCTTATTTGTTTTGCTTGAGATGATAACACATGAAAAAGCATGGATACCCAGACAGTTGCATGAATCTGTTTCAGTCATTCTTGCCATCAGCAAGTGATTAATTTTGACGTAGTTATGCATCAGCCTGCTGAGTCCATTGGAAATTCACTAGGGTCCAAATCAGTAGCTCCTTGATCAGTAGCTAAGCAGTTCTCTCTGAGGGGATTTTTTTCTGTGTTGTTATATCCCATGCTATGCATGTCCTTCCAAGGATGGTGAACTGCTCCTTTTGGAAGCATAGCTGGCAGGAGTGTGAACCATGTTCTTCTTTCCTAAGTAATAGTTCTCTAGTCTCGAATTAGTGCCACATGAAAGAGCATTTGGTTCTCTGGATCAGAGATAAATGTGTGTTGCTTAGAGAAAGGGCTAGGATGTAGCGGGACTTGATAAATTGCTTAGAATAAATAACAAGGATTTTTTTTTTCTTATTATTCCTCATTTTTAAACCATCTTATCAACAAAGAGAATAATCTTACACTAGTTAAGTGTTTAGTTAGTTAGTACACTAATTTAACACTAGTTTAAGTTGACAGGATAATTTTTAGGTCTAAGTTAGAAAAAATAAATACTGTGAAGAAAATGTCATAATAGCCTCATAGCAACTCCAGAGTCATTGAGGTTGCCCAACGTATTGTCTTTCTTATACTGAAAGCAGAAGATGGTCAGCCAACTAAAATGCTTTGAAATATGTTTTTGTTTTCTAATTAGGAAATCTAATTTTGCTTTTCTTCTGCAGAATTAAAATCTGGAAACAATGGCATTTGCTAATATTGTTTACTGAAAATGGTTTTGCAGAAAGTTCCATACTGATTCTTTTTTTCCTAATGCTTTTTAAAATATCTGCTGGCTATGGTTTAGTCATTGTTATTTATTTAAAATATATTAATTCTGTTTTGGAGAAGAATGTCCATAGATGCTTACTATTTGGTGGTGTTCTCTTATGAAAGCAGTCATAAAATACAGCAAGAACATTGCTATAGCTCAAATACATGTTAATAGGGGAGGTAGAAAAGAGTTCCTCCTTGTGGACACAGCGCAGTCATGGCATAGTGAGAAAAGGAACAAAGCTGCCAGCCTTGTTTGGAGAGGGAGGAAAAAGAGCTAGCTCTCATGTGCTCCTACTCAACATACTTCTAAATTCCTTTCTGTAATGTGGAAATCAAAGATGCCTGCCTGCCTCTCCCCGCACAGACTGATAGACAAATATCCAGACAGTTTAAAGAACTAAGAAATACAAACTTGTGTGGTAGACACTTTCTCTCCAGCACTATTCTATGAAATGTGATAAGGGATTTTCTGAAGGACTTACAACTTCCTTTAAGCAAAAAGAGATCTATCCCGTTCCCCACAACTTAGCTGCATTCCCCCTCCTCTTCAGCCTGTACCTTCTCTCTTTTGACTTTGGTCTGCTCCAGGAGGGGAGATAAGAGAAATCTGCAGTGCTTTGCCTGGTGTTATTTCCCTCTGTGCATTTTTGTGCTAGGGAGCAAACATGTGGCTTAACATAAAGATTCCCTGTATTAAATTTTACACATTGCATGTTTTATAAAGACTGGTGGCAGTCAAGGGTACTGTGTGCCTAAAGGGAGCGTACAGTTCCTTTGGATCCTGCACATCACTGAGCAGTTGAGTCTTCACCTACCAAGTGTTTGCAGAGGCACTTGATCAGGTCAGAGTATGAAAAAGTAACAGCTCTTTCAGGTGCTGCAGTTTTACTGTGTATATTCATACATACTATGTGCACATTCTGATACTCATCTTCACGTTCATAAGAATTGTCCTGTTGAAGAGGAGGGTAGCATTGCAAATGAAGAGGACATTGTAGTGATTCTGAAAAAGAAATTTTGAACATGAGTTCTCAACTGCTGAATGCAATTTTGTGGTAGCATTTTGCTACTTGATTCTGTGCCATCAAGCTCATGGGGAGCACTTAATCTTTAAAAAAATGCAACATTAAAATTGTATTAACACTGAAACAGGATATTATAATCTCTCAGAAACTGTCATTTTAATTTCTAGGAATTTTGCTTTAAATTATGAATAAGGCAGCAATAAAA
Source organism: Antrostomus carolinensis (assembly GCF_000700745.2). Taxonomy (NCBI): domain Eukaryota; kingdom Metazoa; phylum Chordata; class Aves; order Caprimulgiformes; family Caprimulgidae; genus Antrostomus; species Antrostomus carolinensis. The sequence continues at coordinate 16,332 of NW_010338994.1, forward strand.
GTACAGCTAACTCAATTATTCACATTGCTACTTAACTTTAAAAACCACATCTAAAACTAAAATATTGTAGAACCATCACACCTAATTACTTTGTTCAGCATACTTACATATCCAGTCTTTCAGCGATTAACAGAGAATTGCTATGGGACTGAGTGAGAGCACTGCAGCGAAAACCAGTTTTATTTACATCATCCTGCAATAGTCTCCAAGCATAAGGCTGTTCTAGAGAGCAAGAGGCAGAAATTTTCACAATGGCGACTATCTGTGTGGTTTCTGGGTCTTTATCTGTTTGTTTTTCCTTTAACTCGTAGAACCACATCACGGCCTTTGCAGAAGTCACATGATGTTGACGCTGATGTATATTCACTCCATTGGACTTCATCTCTTTTCACAGCCCACACATGATAATTGCAGTGTATCAAAAATAAGAAAATTTTAAAAGTCCTATTTCTGACTTGATTTTTACATCATTAAAATGATACCAACATTTGAAGAATTCTTAAATATTAGAACATCACTTTACTTTCTAGCAAAAATATTAACTGTTTACTTTTTGATGGAATGGGACAAACTGAGCACTAATTACATTTATCTGATAATACCCTCTATTTTGGCTTCTCATTGTTTTTAATGGTTCATGTACCTATTCCAACAGTACTTCATATTTTGATTTGACTTTGATTTTTAAAATCTGCATTTTTTAATTCAGCATGAATTTGTTTCCATTTGAGGCAATTTCAGTGTATAAGAACTAGACAAATATTATGTTCTATATGAAAATGCTGTTTGCACATTGTATTACGCTGTATTCCATGTAAGATATTCAAACAGTATGTTATATGTAAGACTGGTGCTTCTGCTTTTGAAGAGGAAAAAAATGCCAATTTTTACTGTAATAAGTATTGTATCATAATTAAAAGTTTATTTATTTGGATATTTTCCTGACATAATTGTATTTGAATTGTTGTTTTGTAGTTCTTGAATGTCTTGGATGATATATATGTATCTAGGTTAAAAGAAATGACAATAATATAGAAAGTTTGATCATTGATATATTCTTTATTACTAATGATATCCCATGAAAGGTTAAGGGCTCCATTCTTAGCTCAGCATATCTGATGGGAAGCCATGCTATTCGTAAATTGTTTAAACAAATTATTCAAGGAAACCTATCTTTTCTCATATTTGTTGTACACCCTGATATTATGCTGGGAGAATGGGTGTTAAGATAAGAGAGTCACTGGCTTTGTGAGAAAAGTGCATTTTCGTGTTGGAACACTCATGGAAAAAACAAAATTACTTCATTCATTTTCTTCAGCCTAAGTGACCAGGACATGCAGACATTATCTCTGCAGATCTTGCTATCTCTGTTTGTGTTTTAGGGCCATATTCTTGTACAAAAATCCTCTGTCAGTCTGTGCAGTGTTGACAAATTGATTTTCTTCAACATCGGGCAATGTTATCTCTGTTATCACTGTGAGTAATCAAATTGAGCCTCCCCTTCAAAAGACAGCCTCACTGGCTAGTCATAGTGAAGTTGTCCTATAAAAATTGAGTGCTAAATGGATCTGAATATTATAAATGCTGAAGATGATTTTAACATCTGCCAGAATTTTTTCCTCTGGCAATAACTGATACAACGCTAGCACTATAGACACATTGAGAATAGTAGTGTTCGGTGAGGCCTTTTGAACATTCTAGGCCTTAAATTTTCCATCGTTCAGTGTATTTCCTGTGCATTAATAATAGTTAGAAGATGTCTGAGACTTACGTTTGTAGAATCAGGTATATATTTTCTATGATGGATTTGAATGCATTCCTGAAATATCCAGGTAATGCCTGCTTTTTACTTTTTTATTTTAACCTCTGCTTTCATTAAAATACAACTACTGAAATAATGCTTGGCAAACAGGGCCAGGCAAAGTCATCTTTGAGTGCAATAGAGCATGTCTCATGAAGTCATTGTGATAAGCTGAGAAGTGAAGAAAAAAGAAATACATCAGTGGGGAGAAAAGTCCTCTAGAATAGAGCCCTTAACTGCAACAATCTTAGGTGATTGAAAATCCACCTTTATTAGACTATCAGTTGTGTTTACAAAAGTAGTAGTTCCAAAGTTTGTATCACCATGTTAGGCACACTTACCCTTCTCTTAGTCTAGCTATTTAGGGTCCAAGATACTAATGATTTCTGTGCGTGCAGATTTAAATGAAATCTTCACTCATTTTTGCATGGTAGCAAACCTGCATTTTTTATATCTGATTTATAAGATTACCAAGAGATTCTTTTATGTTAAAAGAGATGGCTCTTTTTCAGTGTACTGTATATCATCAGCTTGTAACTGGTCTCTTTCTCTCTCAGGATATTTCCCAGTCAAATATTTGGGTTAAATTTATCATATTATCTCTGTGAACCAGCAGTGAGAAAACAAAGAGAGACACTCTGCTGTATGATGTATTTTTAAATAAAATAATTTTTCATTCGTATGTAGTGTATTTTATTTTAGATATCTGCTCTAGACATATTTTGATTAATAGTGTACATATAATGAAATTATGATTTTAAGTCAACTGCTTTTGATGCTACATTTTCACAATTAACCAAGAATCCCCATAGTTAACTGCCTTCTATTAGGGGTGGTTCTGGTGAAATTGAAAAGCAGGAGAGGAAGAGCTATATTGCCGAAGAGTCCATAGCCTGTTGGTGAAGGAGTCTCCTTGGGACGTGGACCAGCCGAGCTCCAGACCCTTCTTTGACTGATTGATTTTCAGAAGAGGCAGGAATTTAGTTCTTGCACACATGTACCTCTCCAGTGCTTTGGAACCTGGGCCTTCGCTCTTCCATTCTGGACCTGAAAAGCTTTCAGTGGGAACAGTTTGCCAAAACAAAAGTAAGTTGGCATTTTTCTGACTAATATGGCTTTTTGGTGGTTGCTTTAAAAAAAAATTCCAGTGAGGGGCCGATGACAAACAAGCATCGTTCCTCATTCAGGGAATATTCTGGTGCAGAGTGATTCGTAGTAAAAACACTGCGGTCGAACCATTTCAGCGATTTTGAATGCAGCTGGTTTTATCATCCTTGTGGACCTTTTCTGTGTGTACTTCAGTGAAACAGCTCCACTCTATTTATAAATGAAATGTTTAAGAAGCATCTCTAATGCTATATACTGCTGTGTTCCTAAAAGTGGAATTCATAAGGCATATGGGGACACCAGCTGGGCTCATATCCATACGATTTTAGATTCCCTTATATGTATTCTGCTGTTAGTTCGTAATCATGAACTGCATAAGACGTATGGCAATAGCATCTAGGCTTATATCTCTTCAGCTTTAAAAATTGTTCATTTTAACAATATGTATTCAAAGAGGATAATGGTGGTATTTTTCAGCTGCAATTTTCTTTGCTATTTGCTGTTGCTGTCTAGTTTTGTTGCTGTCCAAGATCACAGTGAGTGTGACAGTCCATTTGCACGTTATGATAGCAGGGAGCTTTTTACACTCTTCTGAAGTCTAATTTTAATATTTCTGAGGCTTGCCATGCAGAATGCAGAGTGTACTACATTTTAGGAACAGACAACCTGAGCTTGATATGATCAAATACATCCCTGGCCATCTGCGTAACCTTGGTCTTGGGGACACTCAGGAGCATTTGCAGGTGGAAGGGAAAGCAGACCTCCAGACCTCTCAGCCCTGCAACACCTCCCTCCAAGCACACCAAGAGCATTTTCACCAGGCTCTGACAGCTGACTCGACCCCAACGCACCAGACTTCCCTGCTGTACACCAGCACTTTTCATCTCCCCTCCAGTACCTTTGAGAAACTGGACAGATCAGGCAAGATACCATGCCCTCACCTCGAAGTGTACCGCAAGCATGACCGCAGCTGGAGACAGTGGCTGCCCAGTTCTCACTTGGACAAGTGGAAAGCCAAATTAATGGGGGCCTATCATGGCTTCAGCTCATGGCCTTCTCCCCCACTTTCTAGGCCTTTTGGCTTTCAGGCACTTCTACAAAGGAAGGTAAAGGAAAGCTTCACAGTCTCTCTGCCCACTCGAACCTCTGCTGTGTGCCTAGGATTGTGCCAACTTTACTTTTGCTGTTGGCCACTGGGGACTTTCCACTAAAACAGTGTTGTCTTTTTGTTGTACTCTCCTGTGTGAGAATGGCTGAAAAAGCTCCTTAGTTTCCAGGCTTGACCTCATATTCTGGGAAGAGGAAACTGTGAACACCCCAGAAATACTCCTGTCAAGGTGGGAAATGGAAGCCCTAGCATGACTGTGTGATAAACCTGGTTGTTTCCTCAGTGCTCGCTGAGTTGCCGTGCCAAGGTAAGACTCTTCATAGGTTTGCTTTTGATACTAAACTGTTGACGCTTACCTCATCGTGAAGCCCTAGTCCACTTTCAACAGAGGATTAGGTACTTGGTTCCCTGCTCAATGCTTGAGCTTTTTTTTCTCTCTGTAGAGAATCCTAGGAAGTGCAGCATATCCTGTGGGAAACTTGTCCCCAGTGTCTGATGAACACTGTTTCAGACAAGTTGTGATAAGATAGCTCTCATTAAGGCTAGCTTCAAAGATGCTTAGCTCCCACTTCCCTTAAAGTATATCATGATTCAGGCATGTTTGATGATCACTCTAGCTGTAAGCAGTATAACCAGCTAGTGGCCATGTTCTGACTACTTTTTTTCTGAAGATGATGGTGACATCCAGTTCTCTATCATATCCTTGAGCTCAATTTCTCCCATTACAGTTGTCAGCTCTTGATACTATATTCTGCTGAGAGATGTGATATTCATGAGGCATAAGGGGCAAGTGGCTGTGTTTATTGGTAGACCATTTTAGATACCCTTGCATGTCGTTTGCTCTTGGTCTGTTTTCACTAGCTGTGTAAAACATTTGGAATAAGTTCATCTAATTGAATTGGGACAATTTTAATTCTGAGTAAAAGTATACACCCAAATGTTTTATATGATTCTAACTAATCCAGAGCAATTCTCTAGCTAATTCAGATAAACCGTCCTGAATTGTCCCGTGTGGACAAGTCCTAAGACTTTTTTTTTCCCAGAGGAGCTCTGCTGTTGTAATATCTTCCTCTAGTAATCACAGCCAGAACAGTGTGTGGCAGCCAGCTTCCTGAAGTGATCACATCAGCAGAATAATAATCTCTGAATTATGCAGCTGGTAGTGGCTTCATTAGTGGACTTGATGCAGAGGGCTGCTGTTGTGCTCTGAAAGTGAGTAAGAATGGGCACAATGGTTATGTCCAACTGTGAAATTACTGAATCCATTCTCTAAGATGCGGCTTCAGTAGAAGCCTCAGTAAAGAGTTCCCAAACCCAAATTCTTTGTATCAGTGTTCTCATCTGACAACGTTTGTATCTAATTAAAATAAGAAACCAAACCCTTTTTCTGACAAATGTCTCCCTAAATAACAGTGTTATACCTAAATAAGTACGCTCGGCAGCTACAGGGAACTTGTAGCCTTCCTGGTGATCTTTAATGTAGTTCTGAATGTGAGATTCTTGAGTTGTGAATTCCTAGGATTGCTCTGAAGTAGGCAAATAACCCTAAGAGAGTATATGTCTACAAATGTAAAAGAAAAACTCAGGAGCTACAAAAAGAGAAGGACATGAATTTCAGAAGGAAGGATTCTTACACTCTTTAGCAAATGTGCCAATTTGAGGTAGATTTTCTATATTTTTCTAACTTAAAATATCTATACTTTAGTGGATGGCATTTCTACATCTTTTTAAATATTGCAGTAGAAGAGAACTGCTGCTCTCAGTGTGCTGTTTCATCTGCTTTTTCATCCTTTTTTGCTGCTGTTGCTTAAGGAAGCAGCTACTGTTCCTTCCTTAGCAACCTCTATTTATACAGTAGCAACTGACAACGTAAAGATATTCTATTCAAATATTCTAAAAATAACTCTGATGAGATGAGAATGATGTGCTTATTTAGGAAAATAAAAGAACAGCCCATTTGGCTCTCATTAAAGACGGGGGACTTGAAGCTAGTCCTAGTAGGAAACACCAGGAATAAAGCAAGACTCTTGCCTTTTGTCAGTACTTTGCATTGTTGTCAAGACAGGATAATAGATCTTTTTTGAGATTAAAACTATTTTTTTTCCTGAACATTTAGAGAAAACATTATAAGGATGTAGTCTTGGAGCATATAGTCTTCCAGAGAGAAACAGAGAATGCCCTTGTTTTTGTATTTTATTTATTCTATGGAGTCACACTCAAAGACAGTGAACACCAGTGCAGAAGAGAGTGAATAGAAAGACTAAAAGAACTATATAATGTCAATGGAGAATGAGAGCTTTTCCACACTGAGTATTGTTAGGAAAAGAAACTGAGTAGGGACTCGTCAACTGATTATGTGGCAGAATTCTGTCATCTTGGGCCTCCTATGGGAATGTTGCCTGCTTATAATGTATACATTTCAGTCAATTGCCATTTTGCTTAGAAGAACAGATAATCATGAGATGTTTGATCTTCAGTTTTTTGTCAGATTAAGAGAAGTTGGTACTCCTGTGGCATCGAACATTATGCTGCTGCTTTTTATTTTCTGCCTGATGACCTGCCTTCCCTGCATATTTAAGGTAAAAGGCTGTATTCTGCAATTTTTAATGAATAAAATGGAATTTTCTTCAGGAATCTGGTGATCTGCATGTAGAGGATAAGAAAATCTCTCTCATGGATGTAATTTCTTTTGAAAATTTGGATTGTAAACTCACTTCTACCTGTATAAGGCTATAAACCTGAAACTAAAAGCTTCTTGTAGTTGAGGGGAAGGGTCACCTCTACAGGCTTAATAGAAGAGCCAGCTTCTACAAGTCTTGAGCACTGTGGTGGGAGATACCACAAGGTTTTGGTCACCTATATGGCTCTTTATGACCTGCTTGATATCAAGAGTGTGTGATTTGATTTCCAAACATACCACTCACTTCACTATGGTTGTGGTTTCGTGTTGGATGGAAGATTGCTGAGAAACATGCATGTCAATGCAAAGGAGAACAGTACTAAAACTCCCCTGCACTGGCCTTTATTATACCTGCTCCTTTTGTCGTATGGCTCTGTGCTCCGTCTTCACTTTTTCACTCTGCTTCTGGCATTTGTCTTTCTTGTTATACATTACATATTACTGTCTCACATTGTGTAATAACCACAAAGTGTAGTTGGATTGAGGCCTTTGCCAACATAAAATGGATTTTTCAGGTGCAGATATGAATATGAAAGTAGAAAAAGGTGGTGAGATACTGATTATTTTAATGGGAGTAGAGCAACAGCAGAAAATCAGATTGTTTCAGAAAAAATGGAGGGGTAAGAAAAAATTGATAATAAACATGAGTGAGATAATCTAAGATAAAGGCTTGAATCTGAATCCAAGTGGAATTTCAAAGAATATAATGTGCAATGACTTTATAGACAGTGGATGAGAATTTTCTATACAGCTGGTAAAGCAAACAGATTGTACTAGATTAATTCATGATACTGCAGATCCTGCAGGTAGTGGTCTAACAGTCATGTTTACAGGCACAAATACGGCCTGAATTTGAGACAAGTCACAAACTAATGGGAAAGCAAAGATGTGCAGAGCTGTGTGTATCATGCCTTCTGCAATACAGCAGAAAAGAAAATTGGTGAAGGAAGGTCTAGATACTGCTCTTGTCTGTTCTGGTTTGAGTAACTCCAGGTGGGAGTCAGGGGACTGTTCCAGATTTAAATAGGATACATAGTGGGGAAAGAAAGGGGTGATTTTGTATTTTTTTTACCATTTGCAAATCAGACCATATGTTTGTTAATTCTTTCAAATACATGTGGTATTTGGGAGTAGCACTCCAGATATGACAAATGGCCCTTTCCAAAGCAAGCTTCTTGTGTGGAGCTATTCAAAGAAAATCACCAACAAAGAAGATATACAGGAAACAGCAGGAAAATCCCAATCATCATCACTCTTGTTCAGCCACCTTGTGTCCTACTGCTTTGAGAGGTCCCCCTTCTGAAAGTCATACCCCACCCTCAACAGGCTTTGATTTAGACCTCAAATGTAGGCCACCTGATGCAAAACCAGTACCTCCTCTCCTGCGCATCTCTCCTCTGCTCTCACCCCCACTCCAGCCTGCACTCATACACCATTAGCAAGGCTTCAAACACAGCTTCTGCATTAGCTGTGAGGAGGGGACAGGAGAGCTGCAGCTTCCCCTGTCACTGCTGTTCTGCAGCTAGAGCTGAGATACACAGCCATGCTCCGTCCTCCTGGGGTGAAAGGGTACCAGTGTCT
>NW_010338994.1:24635-48279 GCF_000700745.2 Antrostomus carolinensis
CAGCAGGACAGCATACTGTGGGAGACCGGGCCATGGTCTTAGTTGCTGATGAGTATTTGCACATTTGTATTGTTACCTTGGTATCGTTCTTCCTGACAGACCTAGTTGTGACAGGAGGCTGCAAGCTCAAATAGATCAGTGGTTAGCCCTGGAACAGGGAAAGGCTCTTTCACCTGTCAGATGGAGAGTGGAATTACCATGTGTGTTTGTCATCTGTGTCTCCCAGAAACTTTAAGATGCCCTGGCATAGCCCTTTTCCAGGGCATGATGTTATCAGAATAGGCTTTCAGTCTGTCATTTCTTATTCCTTGAGTATAAGATAGATGTGATTTCCATTCATTCTGTGTCACAGATGCTGTCTTTTTTTTCATATGCCAGTTTCTTAGTCTTGATTACTTTAACTTACTCACTCTTACATATTGGTCTTTTATTAGTCTTATTACCAGATGGCATAAAGAGCTTTGAGGCATACATTAATCTAGCTTTAAAAATTTTCCATTTCCCTTCAGTGCTGTTCCTCTGCTGAGTTTTACACTTCAGCAGTGTTTAAGCCTGTCATCTTCCTCATTGCTTGGTGTTGGTTTGCAGTGTAGTATTTGACTTAGAGTATATATCATAGACAAATAGATTTCTTTGCCTTGTGCATTTCAACACCTAGGTTCCCATCTCCCTGTGGCAGTGGTAGAACTATGGCATTCTGCCATTTTGTGCGCTGTTGGACGTGAGTGCTGGTTTCAGTGCAGAGGTGCAGGCAAGGAGAAATGTGAGACTTTCCAAAAGCAGAGGGAGACCTCTTGGTCAGGCAGCGGTGTCCTCATGGCTCTCCTGGCACAGTCATTCATGAGACTGAGGAAGCTCTGTCACAGGCAGGTGTGGTCCTTTTGGAGCCCTGTGTTTCTGTTCAGTGCTATTGTCACAATAACAGCTGTATTCCGCTGTTTTGCCCATAGACTTCTGTTCCTATATCAGCAGGGTCAACATGTATTAAGTAATGCCAGAAACACACAGGCTCCATGACACTTTCATTTTCTGTTGTCTGCCTCTTCATGGAAGCGTGCAACATGCTGACACGGCAGTGCAAGTGTTGCCTCATCTGTTTTCACATGCATCCTTCAGATATGACTGACCATGTTTTTACCAAGGAAGCAACACAATATTTACTCTCTTTCCTTGTCTTACTCCCTTCTTCTAGTGACTCCCCCACTGCTGTTTGGTTCTACTTTAACAAAGACCAATATGCAACAGAAGTAGCCCTGTTTATGACTGTATTTGCCTTCTTACTACGTATCTGGCTACAAGTGTGTTGTAATTTATATCTATTAGACTATAGATTCTTTGCACCATAAATTATCTGGGTCTACAAGGCACCTCATCAAATGGAGCTTTTATCCCAAGTGGGACCTTTAAATGTCATCCATAATCTTCCATAGACATATAGATGCTTTTATGGGTCTACAGTATCTACGGACCTGGAACACTGGACGTAGCACTGAGGTGCTCCAGCCAGCCTGTGAACATGAAAGAACAGGCCAAGATGTATGAGCATCTTTTATGTTGCTGAACTGTGCTGCTGATGGCTTAAAACCGAGATTACTGTGAAAGGGGGTAGGCATGAAAACAAAAGGAGAGAAATAAATTTCTCTAAAGAGTTTAAGTGCTATTTAGATATTAAGATTCTGAAGGGGAAAAGTTGTTTATTGAAGTAATTAAGCATGTCAGATTAAGAATTACAAAAAAACCCCTCCATTGAAAAGGGAGCTTTCCAAATATTTTATCGAAGAAATCATGTCAACACACAGAAATGCAAATAGATTTCTGCCTTTTTTCTGAGACTTAGCCTTTTTCTGTGCCATCCTATGAAGGAAATTGCAGTCTATGATCCGTGTACAGAAGTATAAATTGACTATATTTACAGACTATATTTATGTAAGAGGGATTTGTTTTCTGACCTGCTGTTCCCTGAATGGAGCTCATCATGATCACTATGTGCAATCAAGTGGAGTTTTGCTGAATATGGGTGTGCAGCCAGGACTTCTGTTATCAGCTAGCTAAAAAGCAGCTTAGGACCTGGAGGTGATGGCTAATGAATCCATCATTCACTGATTCCTTTGTCACACACCCATGCTCCTACAAAGAGAGATGATAACCAAATCACTCAATTTATGATGTTAGCAATAGAAACTGCCGCTGTTGGTAATAGCATTACAGTTTCTAATTACAGCAGTTGAGAGGCTTCTAGATAAATGAACAGGCAATTTAGATGCAGTTTGACTCTGGGTGTCAGGGTCCTGATGTTTCTTGCTGATCATTTATTTCTGGAGAGGTCTAGGAGAAGGTTCTGTTGGGCAGAGGCTGAGGTGACATGAGGAAAGTAGGTCTACAGCTGTGCAAGTGTTAACATTATGAGTAACGATGTAGGGCTCCATTTATCAGATAAGGTACTCTGGCTTACAAGAATCTGTAGCTATGTGAAGGTGCTATAGGAGGATTCACATTTATCATCTATTAAAGCAATTGGTCATTGTGGCATCTAAAAGCAAAATCATGGTAAGAGACCTTTTTTTCATCCTAGTATAGTCACCTGCTCAGCCCATGGATATTTCTGAAGCACTTGGGACACTTCAGAGAAGGAAAAGTTTGGTTTGAAGGAGATGAGGGAGTATTAAAATTTTTTTCTCTGTAACAGTTGTGTTGTACATCTAGTACCTCACCTCAGAGTTAGCTGAATGAACCAAAGCTTGAGAGTGGAAGTGCAAGGCCCTGCCAATTGAAGGATTTTGCTTGAGTTGGCAGATACGTATACCTCTGAGAGTTAGTGGGAGACAGTAAAAATTACTGGAGACACACTGAATTTTCTTTAAACTTTAAAAAATAATGCATTTATCCTTTCTGTTGATTGACTAGATATTCCTGTGGCAAAGACTAAACATAAGAGAAAACACTTAAAGCTATATCTCCTCAAAACAAAAATAACATTTAATAGTTGGTTTATTTTCCTGTATTCTAATTTCTTTCACCTGGAACAATCCTAAAACAATGGAAAAAACCTTAAATATATGCTTAAGCAGATGTATAAAAACAGCAAGTGATTTTGGCTTCCTGGATGTTGACCCATGTGATCACTCAAGTAATTCGAACACATTGCAGTTTGACTAGTTTTTCAGCCAAAACAGCCAGTTTTATTCTTATGCATTAGTTTTGATAGAAAAAGGTCTGTTCCCTTGTCTGGTCTTCCCTGACTCTAATTAAAAACTGCTCATCACCCTGGAGAATCCACTCCTCTGGAAACTTTCTCTTTTCAGCAGCAAAGAGGCAGCTGTTAGAAGTGAGCATTGCTGTTGTTTCCATTTCTCTGTTTTCCTGGTCTTTATATCTCAGCTAGTATCAGAAAAGCAGGATGTTTCAGACAACAGCAAAAATAAGATCTGAGCACATCTTTCTCTTCCCCTGTTCTTCAAAAATGGTATTGTAAAGGTCACCTTTGGTGCAGATAGAAGTTTGTAGCTATGTTTTGTTTCCTTTTCTAGATGGAGTTGTCTGCGTTGTAATCCAAGATCTTAGCCATTTTGATGAGAAGATCTGTAGTACATTCTGTATTCTGGCTGGCCTCCAAGTGTATTCTGCCTGGCTTAATTTACTTGGTGCCACCAACAGACTGATACAGTTTTCGCTCCGTATTCTTCAGTCTGGTATAGTGGTGCTGTGCTCTACTAAAGCAGCCAATCCAACGTAGTCACTGAACAGAACTGGTAGTGGCTAAAGAGACTGGCTGTCTTGGGACCAGGCGCTCAGTACCCAGTCACGCAGTGCTGGACGGTGGTCTGGGCTGCTGGCTTAGGGGATATTGTTACCAAGGTCCTTAGACAACTTTCACAAGAATGATAGATTGCATAAACTGTGTCCAGACTGATTTTTGAGCATGAAATCTGCCTCATGTTTACCATGTTTGGAGATGCTTTCATGAACCATGAAGGAGAACCGTGAGGAGAAATATTACAAGGAAAGCTCCATCTGTGGGCAAGGAGAGCCATAAATTCATTCTGAAAGGCAGCTAGTAGTTTACTGTGTTTCATATTTGCATATTCTGTAGCCTACTTAGCAGTGCCTTTCAGGGTTTGGTTGAAATCTGTGGTGGAGGTTAGTGGCTAAGATTTCTCACACCTTGCTATCTGTGTAGGTATAGAAGATAGGACTAACTGAAGGTTAGTGAAATAAATACATAAACACATATTACTGTAAAGTGTGAAAGCACAAGGGGAGAGATGAGGAGTACAGAACTGGGGATATGGAAAGTGTGCTTTAGGTAGGACATTCAGTCTGGAAAGGACTGAATGTAAGAATTAGTAGCCTGTGCTTTGAAAGTCCTCGTTCATAGAAAAAACACATTCTGATTTGTATTTTGTATGGAGTTGTTTGTTATTATTTTGTAAACTCAAAGAAGTTATCTAAATGCTTATTAGAAGTTACTTCTAAAGGTGTATAATTTGATTTGATAGCTATTCTTATACTGATGGATCTCTTTTTGATTACTGTAATTTTATATTTAGGCCTGAACAGATGCTGATAGAGCTAGCTTAGTAGAGCTACAGCTGACTTGGGCTTTTCCAAACTGTGTGTAGCAATTTTACCTTTCTAAAGTGTCCTTGGGCTAAAGGTTCCAAATGCATTTCAACTTTCAAATGTTAGTGTTTTTTCAAAGGTATTAACTGCCCACATATACACAGATGTGCCTGTGTCTGGATGAACCAGTCTAATATTAGGCTGACCACTTGGATTTGGGCTTAATGTACTAGCAGTTATGAGCTGATCCTGGAATGGCCTACAAGCATCAGCTTGAAAGTCTTAGATTTTTGGCTCTATGCAGAGAAATAGGATTGCATAGGATGCTGAGCTGTGGAAATATATTACTGTGGGACAGATACAGCCAAGGGCTTCCAGACATGCTGAGGAGCTCAACTTTTGGATTTGTCTCAAGCTCTTGATGAGCTCATTGGACACAGCTAGCAGGGACTGAAAGCAGTAAGTGCCTCATCACTGACTTAGCAGGGGTAGAGGCGGCCCAAACAGTCCCTGCAGAACAGATGAGCCTGGAGGGATTCCCAGGAATTAAAAGTATAAAAGCAGAGATTATACCTCATTCCAGCAGGGTGGTGGAAAAGGCAGGCCACAAGTTCACCCTTCTTGTGTGTGCCCTGAGCATGGACGTGGTAAGAAATGCTCTCTCATATGGAGTTGCCTTGCTTCTTCCTGCTGGGGCATTCGTGCTGGCTGCAGTGCCAGTGCTGCCCAGCCAGCTCCTGTTAGGTCATAAAATAGTCCCTGCAGGAGGCAATTTCTTTGGGCCAAGAAAAGGTGCTTATATACCATAGCTGAGGGATTTGCTGAAGAATCTGTAGAAATCAAATGTCAGATGCTTTAGCTTGCAGTGGGAGTTCAGTGGATTAACTTTTGGGTGCCTTTGAAAAACACAGTCTGTGCTTTTCATTTGAGAATGTAAGTGGCAGATTCGTGGGTTCTGAAGAGCTCTTTCCTGAAATCATAGTTTCTGGATTTTTAAAATCTATTAAGCCCCATATTGGAATATTGCTTCTGAAGCAAAGAAATCTTCATTTTGCCTCTTCTGTGTATTAAGAGATTTCCCACACTTACAGGGCAGCAGGAAATAGCTATGCAAAATTCAGGATGAGAAACCTAATTCTGCAGCATACAGCCATCATGGTATTTAGTAATATTTCTGCCCCTACTTGTCTTTGAATAAAACAGAAAGAAGAAAACACAAGGCTTATTACCAATACCTCTGATTTTGACTCCAAACTTCCAGTTTAGACGAACATGTTTTGGAAGGACAAGAGAAGAGAGAAGAAAAGGTTTAGAGAGAATTGTTGTTTGGCATGTAGACTGAGGGCTGGAGGTTTTGGATTTTTAACATAGGTTATCGTTGGAAACCTGGTCAAGTCACTAGGAAGTGAAAACCTGTGACTCATCCCACAGCTAGTGAGCAGGCATCTAAGAGGAGTTACTGGAGCATGGATGGCTCTTTAGAGGAAAGAGACCCCTTTGTGCTTTAATTGCTCACACATTGCGGCATGGATGATCATTCGTGTTTTCCCAGTGCCAATAGTTTTTCTTAGTGATGAAATAAAACAATGGCTCCTACATGTAGGGATGGTGATTTTCAGGGACAGCTTGGTCACTCTCATGATGCTGCTAAAAATATAATATTTAACCTGCTCTAGAGTGCAAACTGGATTTTTACCATCCTAGTTTCCATTGCATCCTGAGTGGTTGTCACATGCCATCATGATTCAGTCATGGAAAATGTTTTTCCAGTATTTAAAAAATACATATTTAAATATAATTTGGTTAAGAGAGGTTCCTACCGTTAGTTCTTGAAAGCCGTGTTTTGGTTCAGGGCAAATTTATCAAGTTACAAACCATGGAAAAAACTAATTTTAAATGAAAATGCTATCAGGCATTAACTGTCAAAGCACCAATGGTTCTGCTGTAATAAATTTATCTTTGTGCCTGCAAGCAGTCTTCTAATGGAAAAAAAATTACTAAATTGTGTTGATGACATATTACGGCATTTTCATTCCATTACAGAATAATACTCCCGAGTTAGAGAAAAATCTGTGTGCTTGCATTTAAGCATGAGAATCTTTCTCTGATGTTCCAAAAGTTCATTTTAAAATGAAATTTTACAGCCCTCACCACCATTCATTCATAGAGCCTAGCAGACTTTTATTAAAAATACTTTCTAATGTCTTTGTAATAATATGTGCCTCTTTGTCCAAAAAATTGAGCATTTTATTTAATTTAGAGAAGCCTACAATGTTTATATATATAAAAAAAACATGGAAAAGCTGAGCATCTTCAGTAATGCAATTAATATAATGGATCAGGGGTAGGTTGTATATCTTATTTTTGACATTTTTTCAGGTAAAAAATTAAACTCTATAAACTTTATTAAAATATTTTAACTACGGGGTTGTTCTGGTTATCCTTTTCTAGTTTCTGTGCAACCTACCTACTGTGCTGTAATATAATATCAAGAATACATGTTATTTTTGTTTTATTTGGTAATGTGTACACATTTAAAATAATGGAAGAACAGCTGTCCAGCACTCGTCAATGATTCAGTGCAGTGCTCCAAAGTGTCCTTGCAATTCCTTTCTCTTAATATCATCTGCAGCTGTTACAATGGTGCATTGTACATTGTGCAGGCTGAGATCACTTGGAAATAAAAACAAGATTTAAAATACTTCTAAGTAGCAAATAGGCAAAGAATTATGTTCTTCTTGCTCTTTACTGCAGATGCTTTTTCCTTTTACAGATTATTTCAGAACACCTCAGGGCCTACCTAGCAGTTTATAGATAATGATATCAAATTAAACTCTATAGTTTTCCTCTGTGCATCACCTCCCTGAAACAGTCTGGTGGGTGAGGAATCAAACAGAGCATGTGGAGGTTTTGTTTTTATTGACTCAGTGTCAATAAATTCTTTCTGGTATCAAATTGCTGCCAACTGAGCAGTTATTTTTTTTTTCTTTTTCCTCTTCAGGAGTTAGAAAACAAAATTCATTTTTTTAAAGGGGCTGGGAGTAGAAGGAACCTTATGTGCAGGAAATGAGATGGGGGAATTATCCTTACTCAGTCATACACCTTGCACACTTCTTACAGCTATTTCCATCATATTACTGAGTATTTAATTTAATGGTTTTTGCTGACACTTGTGAGTACCGTGTACTGTTCATAACCACTTTATAACTATGTCTGCAGTGCACCCTCTGTGCCCACGGGTGTTACAACAGACTTACCTCTTCTTCTACAAAGGCCATGTTAGGCTTCTGATAGCTAAATTTTCTACCCGGATGATTTTCCCCTACCCCCTCTTCCCTCCTCCTGGATTTGGAAGCAGTTGTGTGTGGTGACTCAAGTTGTCACCCATCTGGCTGTCCCCTTGCCCTGCCACAGCAGTGCAAGGAGTATTGTTCAAAGGACATCCTCTGGCTGCTCCTTGGGGCTTGGAGCAGTACTGGCACCAGCACTTCTGATGGAGGAATTTCCATTTCAGCAGGATGTGGTCCCCGCAGTGTTCATTAAACCTTTTACTGGGAAGATACACTGTATTGCAGAAGTCACATTCTGTTGGGAAAAAGGATGGTTCAGAAAAGTTTCTGATGGAATTGCAAGTTGAGGTTCACCCTTTTCATTTCTGAACTTGAAACTAGGCTCTTTATAGCTGCCACTCCTCTTTGTGTGCATTTCAGGACAAACATCTTTGCTCTCTGAGGCTTCTCTCACTAGGGGCTTATTTTGTTTAGCACATTTGCATATTTTCTAACAACTGCATTTCCTTTAGACAGATTAGACAATACTGTTGAAATATATTTTTTTCCCCATGAGCAGCAGCAATTTCTGTGTCCCTGATTTCTGATAGATAAATGGTCGGGTACGTCAGACATTTTATCCCATGGCTCTGCACAGTGCCCTGACTGAGGCTGAAACTTGGCCTAAGTGAAAACAGAAAGTGCAGAACTGTGTTGAAGCAGGTTTCCAGCCACTGGAAAACCCCAGTGGTAAAGCCAGGCTTTTAGCAGCACTGTGCTCAATTTCACAGCTCTAATATGACTGTGGGTTTACCTGTCTTTCGATGTGTGTGCCTTGCTCAGCAAATGAGGCTATAGGGGGAAAAAAAAAATCATCTTCATAAGGGTGTTTGGGTTTTGCTTCAAGAAAGCAGAAGCAAAATTTTTCATCAAGAGAACCGAATATATTTTTATCAAATAAAAGGAAAAATATTGAGAAAAACAAGTAGTATGTGTCGAGTAGTAATAATTTTGCAAAATAGACATTTTCTTCTAAAGGAAGCCTGAATCTAGTTCAATATGGCAACAAGTAAAAGAGACCATGGTGAAAGTAAGCAAGTGAGGAAAGGAGAAGCTCCATGTGTTACCATGTGTACAAAGGATTTTTTCTGAGAGAGAAGATTAAAACTGGTGACTTTTAAAATTAACTCCAGGCATCTATTACCATAGGGTTTTGCTGAAGCTAAGAGCTTAGTAAGATTCAGAAAAATGAATTAGATATATAGATGATGGAAATTTTCATTACTATTGTAGACAGGATTTCTGGCTATTTTTAGGCTAAGGAAGCAATCTTAGTTCTGAAGAGAGGACTTCTCCCATAGGATTGGAATTACTATTTGCTCTTACCCAAGCTCTTGTGAAGAATCCAGTGCTGATACCTACCAGAGTCTGCATACTGGACTAAATGGATCTTGGGTCTAGTCTACACTTACAAATCCTCTCTCAGCTATCTTATATCTGTGAATTGGCTACAAATTACTTCATAAAAATGTTTAGTATTTGCAGTTTGAACTGTTCAGATCAGAAGTGAGCAAATCAGTAATGTGGCGTCGTTTCTGTTTTCTGCCTGGCTAAGTGTACAAACACTTCATAAAGACAGACCCTTGGTTTGGGTAGTTTTGTCACAGTGGTTTTGGTTAGTAATAAAATGCAAGGTGAAGTGTCATTGTAATGGGGCAATAATGTTGCGAGTTTCACAAACATGATTTGTATAGCTAGCAAATAGTGCGTAGTTTATAAACAGCTAAGGAAAATAACATAGATCATAGCAGGGCATAATATAAGGAGTGGATATTGGAGTCGTTCTCATGGTGTTTTCAGTACCCTTCCCCTTGACTTTTGTGACTGTTAAAGTAGATGCAGTTACTCTACATGTAGTAACAAGGCATGCAAATACCCCTCTTGATTTTCTGTTTGAAGTATTTATTTAATAAGTGTTAATAGGAAAGTATTAATTTAAATATGACAAGTCAGGAATGAACCTGTAAAGAAGTCAGATGTGGGTATCATCTGACCAGGTAAGCTGCAGCTGCTGCTGTCTACACAAGGCACTAGATATATGTATTATTTTATGTCCTTCATTCTTACATAATATTTCACATTATCACATTCAACATTAGTTTGATCTATTAGTCCTTTGCATATGTTGCAAAACCCATCTTTTATCTCTGTCCTTGGGATAAGCAAGTGTGGAAGTGGGCTGCAGGCTTGACATGGATTTCTTGGAATTACTTTGAACTTTTTTTTTTTTTTTTGTTAGCATTGCTATTTCTTAAGATTTGTTTTCTTTGCCAGACAGAATTCCTTCCAGTATTAAAAACTATGGAAAACTTTTCCTTTTTTTTTTTTTTTTTTTTTAGGGTAGTCAACAGGAGTGTGAACACCATTGAATATTAAAGAAACCACAATACAGTAAAAATACAATTTGTTGCAGTGCTAAACATGCAGAAACAATAAACAATTCTATATATTACAAGAATGTGAATCACCAAAATGTGTTGAGACTATGGTGCAGTTAGTGAAAGTGTGGTTTCAGGGCTAGAGGTGTTTAGCAGTTGATTGAAATCACCTATAATCTTAATATTCTTTGCAGTGATTTATTTTAAGTCATATAACATTTACACTTGCTCCAAAAGGAAGATGTGTGCTGTGGAAAGAGACTGGATCAGTTTTTATATTGATTTGCATTTTACTCAGGGGATTTTACTCCACCAGGATCTGATGCTTTTCCAATAATTCATAAATGAAAAGTAATAAATTGCAGTAAATCTGATTAACCCCAAACTTAGTTTTAGGAGGATAAGCAGTATTTCAATAAAATAAATACATTGTTATCTCTTCCACTAGGATTTTTAATTTGGAAAGACACAGCTATCTGAATATACTATGTGTGAAATGAGCAGATCTGACTCTCTAACATTTTAGGCTTATTGTATAACAAATAGTTTGCCACAAGACCCAAGAGGATGATGTTTCAGGGCAAAGTGTTGAATTCCTGTGGGTTATCATTTTGATACGGTTAATTATATGTATAGTTGCAAGCTTAAGGAATTCTGTTCCTTTTGGCAAAGATTCATCAATGCATGAAATTGTACAAAACACCCTGGATTTTCATCATGAGATATCCTTAGTTACTTACTGCATTTCAAAAAACCTTCCTCACTCATATTTCCATTTGTAATTGTCTTTGCTAGAGGAAAAGCAGTGTGTTCACAGGCAGTCATTTAATTTTGGTAACATCAGAGCTGTAATATTTTTGTTTCCTTGCGATCAAATCTGTCTGTTTCTCTTAGGTTTTTTCTGAAGTACATTCCCATAACAAATGCCACGGGCTGCAGAATCCTTGATGTTAAGATGTTGCTCTGATTAAGAGATATGCAGCCAGCAAATTAGAAATTATGATCCTCCAGTGCCGAGCTGGAGCTTTGATTAGTCACTAGCAGTAAATACAAAAGTCATATCAAAATATCTTCCTCACTCACAGATAAATATTATGTGTCATGCCTGTCTCTTTTGCAGCAATCCCTCCTGTTCTCTGCAAAAAAGACCAGCAGACAAAATGTGGCACAGTGGCAGCAAGCAGTAGAGAGTGGTCCATGAAATATTATGTCAATTATGTAAGAATGAAGGACATAAAATAATACATATATCTAGTGCCTTGTGTAGACAGCAGTAGCTGCAGCTTACCTGGGCCAATCTGTTGTAATATTCATTTGTCTCTCAGTGTATACTGTTTCATAATGGATAATCTAGTCTATGTGGCTTCAAAGCCCCATTCAGCTGTGGAATCTCTCTCAGTGGGGTGTGCAGGCCAATATCAGCATATATTTCAGACTCACAAGGGGTGCCTGGGGGCACGCCAGGTGGGAGCTGCAGCTCCAGGCTTCCTCTAGCACTCCCCGGGGCTGGAGCACAAGGTGTTCCCACATGGAGAGCTGAGGCAGGTGCATAGGAAGAGGCTTTAAAGGTTTCAAACTACTGTCCACCATATACCCCCACCCCTTCAGGGAACATGCCTGGGTCTCGTGCAGAGGGCTGCACCAATGCAGGGAATCTTAGAGCCTTGCAGGGTCAATCACACCTGAGCAGCCACGCAAGTAGGAGGTCACCAAGGTGTGAGGGCCATAGTGGCTGGGCTAAATGGACTGTTTAAATGGACTGTTGCCCTCCCCTGAGTTGGAGTACTGTACCATGGAAAAGCTGTAACCTGGGGCACCATGGCAATGAATGGCTGTGCTGGCAAGAAAGGATGATAGGCTGCATAAGCTTTGGTGCTGTAATAATCTGTATATGTGTAAATGAGCTGTTGAGCATAGCAATTACATAAACATCGATTAATTATTTTCATAGTGTTTTCCAGATATTTTTAATATGGTATAACTGAGTTTTAACAATGATAACAGTGTGAAAAAAATCAGTAGCATTCTGAATGAAATCTATTTTCATAAGGGTTCTATTTTACAGTTTAATTTTAACACTTAACTTCTTGATTTACCTTTTAGATAGTAGGAAATCCATCATGTACTCAAAGAGCAAGTACTGTAAATTTTGAGGAGGTAAAAAAGAAAAGAAACCACATCATCCACATAAAAAGTGAAGTTGAACCCCTGATTTAAATTGAAAGCTCAATTCAGCCTTAATACAAAGCTGCAGCTGGTGCCTCATAATATAAACACTTAAGTGGCCTGTTGAATTTATCCTCAGTGTCCACAAATGAAGTTAATAAACTTTCTTTAGAGCTTCACTTCTACTTCAATGCCTGCCCATGGTTTTAGATCTTCTGCAGACTTCACAATAGCCCTGTGTTTCCCTGGCTGTGTGGAAAGTTTGATAGCAAACCTGCAAACATCCTGTGTATTTAGCTCTCAGCAGCTGTGCAAACAGCACAATGCATTTTCAATATTCTGCTTTAAACATGCACATGGATAATTGAACTTCAATGCAACAGCTCTGCTAATTCTTTTATGAAGATGCAAATTACTAGTGTGACTTCTCACCAGATTGGGAGCTTAATGGAACAATCAGTCTGATCTAAATCCACCCTGAGGTATGAGCCCAGCTGGGGGTATTTCTGCAAGTCTAATCCATACTTTACTTACTGTCAGGGTGCAAAACTAATAGTAGCCTGGAGTCAGCAAAGTTTTCTTGTAGAAGTCCCAATACTTGAGTTACCTCCCCTTATAACTTACACTATTTTGGAACAAGGGCCCTGATTCAACAAGGGATCAAGCGTGTAGATAAAAATTTAACCAGGGAAAAAAATTCAATGTCTTCTCAAAGATTTAGTTTGGAAAGATGGAGTACCTGTTAAATTCAGTGTCTTTTCTTTCAGTGAAACCATGCTCAGTGGTTGTTGAACTATATATATTTTCTGGCATATTTTTTTAAAAATGAGCCTTAACTTGATAAATGCTTGGCATTTTCTCCTCTGACCATTATCACTGTACAGCCAGCTTTTAAATGAAAGGCTGAAAAATACATTAGGTGCCTCAAAGGCAGCCAAAGCAATTTACCATCTTGCTTTCCAGTTCACAGAAACAGATATGAAAGTTTAACTTCTAGCTTTTGGGAAGTCCAGCTTTAATTAATTCAATATAGAAAATTAAGGGCCAAGAGCTTTGGTCATGCCTTCATGCTTTTATCTTTCTCCACAAATGCACCTTAAATGAGCTGAAATCACACAAAAAGCAAGATATTGTGAACACTTGAAAATAAGTGCTAATTTTAACTTTGAAATGCACTTTGAATTTCCATGGAAGACCATGTGAAAACTTACGGTGTATATTTTCAAGTAGCTGATAATTTGTGATACAAGAAGAGAATCTTTTTTTCACTAAGTGCTATGGATCTGTGGGCTGTAGAGGGAACTGTCTAGCTGTTCTCCAGTCCTAAACATGGCTGGGTTTTTTACCTGTTTTGGCAAGTTGCCAGCTTCTCAAAGGGAATACCAACAGAATGGCTGTGCTCGTTTTGGCTGGGACAGAGTTAATTTTCTTCAGAGTAGCTGGTATGGGGCTATATTTTGGATTTGTGCTGAAAACAGTGTTGATAATGCAGAGATGTTTTCGTTATTGCTGAGCAGCACTTACACAGTGTCAAGGCCTTTGCTGCTTCTCACACCGCCCCACCAGTGAGTAGGCTGGGGCTGCACAGAAGTTGGGAGGGGACACAGCTGGGACAGCGGACCCCAAATAAGGGATATTCCTACCATGTTATGTCATGCTCAGTATAAAAAGCTGGAGGAAGAAGAAGGAAGCGGGGGGACGTTTAGGGTGATGGTGTTTGTCTTCCCAAGTCACTGTTACACATGATGGAGCCCTGCCCTCCTGGAGAGGGCTGAACACCTGCCTGCTGAATGGGGAGTAGTGAAATAATTCCTTGTTTGTTTTGGTTGTGCATGTGGCTTTTGCCTTACCTGTTAAACTGTTTTTATCTCAACCCACGACTTGTTTTCTCACTTTTGCCCTTCTGATTCCCCCATCCCATTGAGGAGAAGTGAGTGAGTAGCTGTGTGGTGCTTAAGTTGCTGGCTGGGCTTAAACCACGACAGTCCTTTTAGGCACCCAACGTGGGGCTCAAGGGGTTCAAGATAATGACAGATTTGATTGGAGTGTGCTAGATCAAATTTATAGCTGTTATTGCTGTTGAGCTATTAATCGGCAGGCTTCTGTGCTTGCCATGGGGCTTGCTTGCCTTGCTGTAAATTAGAGTCTTGTTCTTGTTAGTGTCTGCTTCTTGCTTTCGCTGCTTGCAGCACTGCTGTACTGCTTATCATCTTATTCTGGTGCCTGGGAGAACTTTATAACAGCAATGGCCATGCACCTGGGCTGGCAGATGGCCAGGGCATCGCTGTTTCTGTGCTGCTGTACGGGACAGGCTGGAACTCCTGTGTGAACTTGAGTTGAAGGGACAGTGACCTGTGGATGAGTCCACATGGGAGCAGGTACATCTCAAAGCATCTGTGGTTGTGGTTATGTCTGTGCCACAGCTCGTATACCTCTGAAGGGATTGTGGCCCAAGGATAAGTCTATGGTGGAGAAGGTACACCTTGAAGGATCTGTGGCTGTGCATGAGGTCATGCTGGGGCACCTCAAAGCACATGGCTGTGAATAAGCCCACAGCAGAGCAGGTACACTCCTGGTGGGACAGCAGCCATGCGTAAGGACATGTTGGAGCAGGTGTCCTTCTGAAGGGACTGTGGCTGTGGGTAAGGCCATGCTTTACCACGTGTATCTCTGAAGGCATTGTGGCCCATGGACAGCTCTATGCTGGAACAGGTGTACCTCAAAGCAATTGTGGCTGTGAATAAGTCTGTGCCACAGCAGGCATACCCCTGAAGAGGCTGTGGCCCATAGATAAGGCTTCACTTAGAGCAGGTACACCCCTAAGGCACTGCAGTCTGTGGGTAAGTCCAAGCCAGAGCAGGGGCAAGGGCGTTCATTGTGATGTTAAACCCTGTGATCTGGTCCAAAGGGACCGGGGTGGAGATTGTAATGGAAATACCTTTAAATTTCATAATCTGGGATTTGAGATGCATGTTACAGGAAGTGCTATAGCAGGAACCACCTGAACCAGTGGGGAACAACCCTTACAAGAAGCAGTGCAAGTGCTTAGTTGCTGACTGGGGTTGAACCACAACAACGGCAAAGGGTGAAGCGTGGAATGAGAATTCTTTTTCATGGGGTGGATGTAGCAACAGAGGTTTTCCTGGCAGCTCAGTAGTTCGTACCTTACTTGCACTAATGCTGGGGCAGTAACAGGCTGTCCTGTATAATACCATTGTCCCTCTTGAAAGCCAGTCAGATTTTACGAAGGAGAAGAAACCTCTCCTCCCTGTGCAGCACCAGTTCTGTGTGCATCAGAGTCAGAGAGCTACTGAACTGGCACAGAAAGTGGAGGTTGGACATGGAGTATGTAGCATTTACTTATTTATTCATTATTTATTTTTTATCTTCTCCTCTCTGCTCTTTTATCAGAGACTCTCTAAATTTTTTATTCTACCTCCTTGTGCTCCATTTCCCAATCTTTTTTTCTCTACTGAGCTGAACTTTAAAACTCACGGTCTTTGAGAGACTTCAGGGCTGATGTGGATTCACTTCCCTCCCTGGTGAGGAGGATGGGGTGGGCCTGGTGTGTCTGGCTGGTCAGGCAGCATTGGCCAGCAGGGCAGGTACGGTCCCCAACAAGGACCAGAACAAAATAAGAGTAGTCTGGTGGGAGCTGCTCACCCAAATTAAAAAAAAACACCACAACCTGCCACCTAACCACTGCCACCATGGCTTTGTCTCACTGATAGAAACACAAATACTTTAAAGCTAATCTGAAATTTCCCAAAGCCTCAATATTTGGTACATGTACAAGAGAAATGCTGTGAGTGATAGGAAAAGCCTACAGTAACAGAGATGCTCTTGTAGTGTCTTACTAGCAAGCAGCACAGAGGTGAGTCATGGTGACCTTCAAAAGCTGCATGGAAACAATGATGCAGCTTCCCTGCTAGGGCAATACCATGAAAACCAGTTGTGTGAGCTAGGGAGAGGGAAGTTAGGAGGTGGTGATTCCCTGTGCTCTCCCCGGGAGCTGGCACAGGGGCAGGAGCATGGGTGAGGGTCCCACTGCAAACACACGTGCTCTCGTCCCCTTCCAGGAGTTTACTGCACCACTAAATTATCCTCTTAATCAAAAGGAAATGCTAAAAGCCAGTACAGCCATGTGCAAGCATCCCTGAAAGACATGGCCTGCTGGCACTCCTTTAAATCTGGCATTTAAAATTGCTCAGACAGATGGAACAAAAGTATGTAATAAAATGTGACATTTTATTTTATCATCTGTATTTGTTAAGTGAATTCTCCTGATCGTTCCCACTGTCAGTAGCACTGAATGTGAATCAGGTTCTGACAATTTGCAGTTTATAAAAAACAACTCCAAGGGTCAGACAGAAAAACAATAAGTAATTACAGGATACACATTCATCCACAGAATCTGGCTACAGTGGGTAACAGCTCAGCCTAACAGAAAAAAATGACGTGATTCCAAAAAGTCACCACTTCTATAGTCAATCATTTACAGACTACTTCTCAGTCTAAGTTGTCTACTTTGTGGTCTTCCTTATGCGTATTTCTATGTATCAAGGTATATAAAAATATATTTGTTTTCCTCACTGTCTTCCAAGTTAGTCCCACTTGTTTGCTTTGGTATGTAACAGAGCACCTTCTCTCTGTGCTCTTCAAAGCACAGCTCCATTTGATACCCGCTGTCTCTTGCTCTCAGTGTTTCACTCCCTGCTGCCCTGGACACACTCCCAGAGCCTCTGCAGAGCACAGGTACAGAGAGCTGGCAGCTCTCACAGACCGCAGCAGATAGCCACACTGATTTCACTTCCAGGTTTTTATTCAAGAGAAGCTAACCCTGAGGGTCAGCACTCCCCACTTAGCATCGCTAATGAAAGGAGGAGGTGGAAAATTGGCATAAGCACAGAGCAAGCCCTGATGCTTTGAAAGATTGCCCCCCACGCCTCCTTGGCCAATTTGGTCAGGGACTTCGGCAGCAATTATATCACTTAATGTTCATTTAGTGCTAAACTGGGAATATTAAGCAGTAAATGACTGAACTTTTAATTAGCAATTAAATTAAAAGCAGCCTCCTTACTGCAAGAGAAATGTCATTGAGAACTAACTTTATATCTGACAGTATTTTGCAAACAGCTTTACTGCATTTTATGTGATACTTTTCTGGGGCTATGATGGCTATGTGCTCCTACTACAAACATGGATAGTTTGCATCCCTAGGACATACCAAAAATACACGTGCAGAGGTAAATATTAATTCCACTGTAGCAGCAAGTAGAAGTCCCAACTTCAGAGCAGAAACTGCTGTTAGGTGCTTTATCAACAAAACTGAAACATACCCTGGCCTTGAAAGCTGACAATCTAAGGAATTGCAGACGCTTACACAAATGCCTGGAAAAAGTAACCATGCTACTCCTAAAATATTTTTTGTCACTATTAATTTATGGCACCAGTTTTTTCATGGAAGAAGCCAAAGTAGCTAAGAAAGTACTGCCACCTGTTTATAAGGTGCAGAAACAAACTGGAAGCTGGGGATACATGGGATGGGTTTGTCCAAGGATCTTTCCTTGAAGATCTCATTAACAGAGGTATTTATAGCCTAGGATGCTTGCTTGGAAATGGCTGTTGCCTTGATTAGATGAGACAGTGACTGCAAACCCCGCTGCTTGCAAGTGGGGAATGGGGCACAGGACCTGCTGATCCCCTTAAATTTTGAATTCCTGAAAGCCCACTCCCTCGCTCCCCAACATGCGGCATCCCTCATCTGTGTAAACACAGTACCCGTACCCTGGCTGCCACTGGCGGCTGAAAAATATGTGGCTGAATATAAGTGAAGCCTCTTGTTTGCAGGATCGATGCTGACCTCTTGCTGCTGCCAGTATCAATGCTGCAAGGGAAACTCCCCAGCAGTCGTTGCTCTAAGTATCAGCATTACCTCCTCCAGGCTTCCTGAAATCATATGTAACACATTTCACTTTTAAGGAACTTGTCACTTGGGGTAACCTGAGCTGTTTGATGGTGCTGAGTAGCGAAGGGAGTAAATGAACAGCAGCAAGCTCCTTGTAGCACTCCCACTGCTGAATGAGTTTGTTTTGACCACTGACTCTCATGTTCTTCCTTTGCAAATAGTCTAAAAATACACACTTATTTGGTGGGTATTTTTTTTTTCTGTATCAGAACTTTTAAGTGAACATCGAGGAGTATTTTCAGGAAGCCAGTTTCAAGTGGGGACATTTTCAGCAGGTGCACGAAACACTGGATCCGAAGAAGAGCTTCCATCAGGCAATGGTTGGTTGAAAGTTGGGGTTTTGCCACTTGGGTTTTTGCTTGCATCTCTGAAAAAGGCATATGCCAAGAATTATTTGCAAAAATTATTCAGCAACACATTTAAAATAATAAATATTTCAAGTAAATCATTATGGACCATACTTGAATAGGAAAAGAGGCAAAATAGTTGATATATTATTCATGCAGCTTTAGCACTAATGTAATAAATATTACATGGTATCGGAGGGAAATGATGGATTTTGAAATGAAGAAAGAAATTAACTATGAAGGAAAAGCACCTGAAAATTGGAGAAGGTGAATACACAGATTTGAGATATGTGAATAATAATGAAGAGACTAAGGGGAGAAAATAAAAAGGATGACAACTACGAATCACTTTGAGAGCCAAAATACTCTTCCTCTTTAGTTCTTTCTCTGCAGAGAATGTACAAATTTCTTAAACTTCCTTCAGCTCTTTTTAAAAACGAAACAGAGAAAACAAAAGACCCCCTAGAGTTAGCCAGGTGGCAACATACCTAGATCTGGCTGAAGGGAATTACGTGATCAGAACTACTGATCATAGGTACAAAAGGGCCATAACATTTGGAGAAAAATACCATTTTAAATATCAAATAACATGTTATTTTTATTTTGTAAAGTGACTTTTCTTACCAGCTTAATACTGAATTAGGACAATAGGACTGTATAATTTTTAAGGATAGAATCTATAAGGCTTCTGTTGTGCTTTGGGTAGGCACATTCAGCAGCATTAGCTGCTGTGCCATTAAAGCACATCTGAGTGGTCAGTCAAATCTGCTCTGACATACCCCATCAAGAAACAACATCATTAATTCCTTGTTTGCTGTTTTGCTCAGGTGTAGTGTTTACAGATTCTCCCTAGTATTACCAGTTGACTCTTCATTTTAATATTTGAAAAATTAATAATTTTTTTCATCTTATTTTTGTGAGAGTGAGGGATTTAACTTTTTTTCCTCTCCCTCCTAAATCCCTTCCTATTTACCTTCCTTTTCAACAGTAAGTAGAAAATAGGAGAGAAGAGAGGAAACGAGTTTAAAAAAAAACAACAGATTTTGAAAAACCTAATTTTTCTAAAAGTGGAAATGGAGACATATTACACAATTTTACCCCATTGAAAATGCACTTGGGTTTCCTTTAACCTCAGGAATAACATGTTAAAATGAAATGTTTTATGTTCATCATTTCCATAAATGTCATTTATAAAATCTGTCAGGGGCACACCAGTCTCCTCTTTGTTGGACATTTACCAGCCTTGGCATATCAATCCATCTTTTGCACATCTGCTCAGAAAATGTAATTAGTTATACCCATATGCTGCAGAAGTACATGATGCAACTTAAGAACCAGAAAAGGCCAAGAGACTTGAAGCCTTTCTCCTTCCTACTATGTGTATTTTGTTTAAGACTTAGAATAAGTGAGAAGTTTTTCTTGCCCTCTGCCACAAGGCGGGGATATCACTGTATCCTAAGCAACTTCAAGAGATAAAGCAAAAGCAATTTATAGTTTATTCTAATACTTTTGGTTCTATTCACTTGAGATCAATCATTTATACTGTAAAAAGAGTTAATATTCCCCAAATAGACATACCTTCTTTCCCTGGTCATTAACATACTTATGAGCTTGTCCT
This sequence comes from Antrostomus carolinensis, assembly GCF_000700745.2. Classification (NCBI taxonomy): domain Eukaryota; kingdom Metazoa; phylum Chordata; class Aves; order Caprimulgiformes; family Caprimulgidae; genus Antrostomus; species Antrostomus carolinensis. Next base: position 45,002 of record NW_010338994.1, read on the forward strand.
TGGAAAGTAATTATAAATAAGATGGACAGGGATCCTGAGGCCTTTTGTGACATGGAAGACCCAGATGAGAAGCTCTTGCTACATAAAATAACATTTATATGTAGCAAATACAAGAACTGAGCTTGTTGATCAGCTTTTTCACAGCCATGCTCAATTTTGCTGGCAAGTGGCAAAGGAGAGATGCACTACAATCCAAAACCAAGCTATGTCTCAGCAACGAAGAGGTGGTTCAATGGCATCTTTGTGCCACTTAGGCTAGTGGGTAGAGCTATTCCACATTCACCAACGTTCAGCCCCTGTGTTCAGTGGCCATGTCTCTGCAAAAGGGCTGAGCAGAGGGCGTGTGTAACTCCCTTGGACTTTACTCAGCTACAGGATCCTCTAAAACTTGTTTTTTTTACTAAGCAACATTAATTTCCTTGCATTCATATTAGCCTCTTCTTTCTTATGACACCACAGTTCAAGGCTATAGATACTGGAATAGAGCTGTTATAACTATGATTTATCCATTACTGCCAGCTTCTTCAAAGTTAACCCCAAAGGATGAAATGTGCTCTGGATACACTATAGTTCCATCTCCATGGCAAGGGGTTTGCAGCTATTCCTGGATGTTTTTTTTTCCTGGATGGTACATTATCAGCCTCAGCTGGTGGCAGGTTTAAAACCCAAGATTACAGTTCAATTCAAAAGAGATTTGAGCTTTCAACAGGGCCTCACCATCACGGTGTGGAGCAAACAAATTCTGAAAACGATGAATTCTGCCAACTCTGCTTTCTTGTTTTCTTACTGAAATTCAAAACAATGTGTCACTGTTCACTATCTGAATTAATTAATGGTGATTTGGCATTACAGAAACAACATTTTAAGTTCAGCTCTGACACACCACATTTAGTTGTTGTGTATATTATTTAATGGCTGTACATTTTTCTTAAAAAAAAAAAACAAACAAAACTAACTTTCAAATTATTAGCATTCTTTTACTTCAGAGGGGGGTTCAAAATCAAAGCTGCTGTACCTCCATCCTCCCACTTTTCTTTTAGGATTAATTTGAAAAAGCAAAGCTCTCCTAATTATAGAGATTTAGCTTTCTTTATAAACTGGCTATTTTAAGATCTGTTTACAAGATCACAATATGAAACTTCATTCAAAACCAGTGTGAATTGATGACATCCTTCTGAAGAACATGTAGCAGTAGAATATGCATTTGTAGCTGTTACACTGCCCTATAATTTAAGCTTTATTGCTTCCCTTCTAAACACATATTGCTGCTGCTGGAGAACAGCTGAGATACTTAAGATGAGACAATGGAAAATACTTCCCTCCCCTCCAAAAAATCACTCCCCGGCCTTTTAGAAACAAATGGCAGAAACACTGTGGTCACTACCAAATATAAGAATAAATTAAGATACTGATTATATTTTTCTGGTTCAGTTTTCTTTTTAATGAGCAAATTTTCCTCAAATACTATTAATAGTTTGAATGTTGCTTAATTGGGAGACTCAGAACAGCTGAACAGAGTCTTTGGTCTTTTCATTCATTTCCATGGATTGTGGATCACAGCATGATGGAGTGGTCAGCAGTCACACTGGGAATACTCACATATCCCAGAATGAATGAACAGACAAAAAACCAAGAGGCACCATATAAATACATTTGCATGGTTAGAGTTACTCAGGGAACTCAATTCTGCTCTGAACTGATCTCACATTTTTTAAAAACTAAAATGAATACTAAAATGTGCCTTGCACTGAACAGCTCTCCACACAGATGAGTGAGCTAAATGTCAGTGACCAGCTTTGTGAGCACATGGCCATGCCATCTGACACTGTGCTGGCCTTTTTATGGAGTTATACATGTATTCCTGCATCCTTGCTATAAAATAGCTGTGCCACAAATAATGAATGGATAAGAACAATCTAACATCTGGATCTGTGTTACTGGAGAGGGACTCCCAAGGAAAATCTTCACAGCCTTGCAGTTTATTTGTTTTAAATAAATACTTTTGATAAATGAGATGACATATTAAAAAGCAGATATATAGGTCCATAAAGGTCATCCTTAAGACAAATGCTTCTAAGGGCAGATGAACATATACAGCAATAACATTGATCAGCTTTGTCAAGTTGCAGACACTGACTTTCTGAGCAGTGAAGCCAGAATTCCCATAGCAACTCTCACAACTTCAGTTGCAACACACATTCAGTGTAGGTAGTGAGCCATATAAAGTACGAACAAAAACATTTTGAGTTAAGGGTTAAAAACTAAGCTAAATATAATTTAAATCATGAAAGCAAATATCATTCTAATTGTATCCAAGGTGGTTTTTTTTTCCTTCTGTACTATTTTTTTATCTTCTGTATTCTGAAATCTATGCAGAGACTGCAATCCAAGTGACAGATGACAGTTATCTTTGTACCACTCCCAGAATCTCTTGAGTAATGAGACAAAGCATAGTAGCTCCTTATGGTTCCTCAGCATCTCTCTCAGCACTAAGGCAGTGCTGCAGCTAAGAACTGGGGTTACCATTCCTTAAGGGCTCAGTATCACCTTTGTGGGACCCAAGCAATACTTACGGGCTCCTAGGCAGGAGGTGCTGATGTTCAGAGGAACTCTGGCTTTGTCTTGTAACCCAATAGCAAAATAATCATAGAATCATTTGGTTGGAAAAGACCTTTGGGATCATCAAGTCCAACTGTACCTATCTGCTCCTAAACTGTATCTCTGAGCATCCCATCTACCCATCCTTTAAATACCTCCAGGGATAGTGACTCAACCACAATGAGAAGTAAGGAGCTTTGTGATAGTTTTACATATGTGGAGCTTCTTGCTTAGCTCTCATTTTATATACTAAGTTTTTACCTCCTGGTGAAAGCATAATTTATCATTTATATGAACACCATTCGAGAGTAAAAATTAAAAAATAAACATTTTATTTCTTTTCATTTGCAAAAGAGCCTAGTGAGATGCTTTACTTTTGTAAAAAAAAAAAAAAAATCACATTATGACATTGCAACCACTTATTTTTTGATTAAAGAAGTTAATTCAAAAAGGCAATTCAGTTGCTTTTTAAGCTGACATAGTGTTATAACAATTACTTAAAAAGAGTGAATCTTCCCCACACCACGTAATCAACATTGCCTTGATTCCAAGGAAGTTTCTTAGTTTGGCTTTGACAGTTAATGGCTTACTGGCAACTCTTGGTTAATTATTAATGCAGACATAATAATACTTTTTCCTTAACTAACCTTCTAAACAATACAATTATCAAAGGAATTATT
>NW_010338994.1:48311-59585 GCF_000700745.2 Antrostomus carolinensis
TAGATCAAAAACGTTAAACCTTAAAAGTATGGCTTTTTGCCTGTAGGAAAACTAATAATTTTTCTGATTCTATTTTAAACAAGGACATCATTTCACAGTTCTGCATTTCTTTAATTGTGTATCTTACCTAAAACAGGGTGTAACTTCACTTTTTAGGTCCCCAAAACCTCCCAAATGCACTGAAAGTTTGTGGCTGTCCCTTTCAGGTTTGGATGAGCGGTCACCTCTCTGTTCCTCCCAGCACGGCAGAGCCACTGCCAGCAGTGGGGCTGCACCCAAACATCAGTGCAGCTTGGAAAAGCAATGCAGTAGCACTCCTGAAAGAGTTTAAGGTTCAGTTTGTTGGCCAACATTTCTTTTAATCATTCTGGTTTCAATAAGCTGCCTCTGTGGGACTGCATAGACAAGTCTTTTCTCTCTCCACAATGATGGCAGGGCTAGAGAAAGCCTATCAGCAGTTCATAACTGGTGCACAGAGTGGAAGCTTCAAAGCAGTGCAGTGCTTTATGAACATTTTTCTGTCCAGGTGCTTTCTGCTAAGGCTGTACAATTTGAAACTCTGGTCACTTGAGTTAGACTCACCAGCTAGCAGGTAGGAGCTCCTCCATTTGTCAGAAAACGTTTATTTATCCATTTTCTTTGAGTAAACTTAAAAATCAGAGGAGCCTATTACATACTCCTCTGTCCTCATCTATTCTTCATAGCTGCAAGGGACTGTTTGTGCAACATAGTGGGCAGTACCAATATGTAATATTGAAGTGTGATTTGGGCATACGAGAGAAAACCCTTTGATATTTCTTGGCCAGTAGCTCCTTTTTTATGCACATAGTTATATCCTTTTTCTGTGGATGTGCATCTTGCCACAGATGCCTTGTCAAGCGATGGATTCTGCACCAGGCAACCATTTAAAATGATTCAGTGCTTAGAGTCACTGATATCTTAACCCATACAAGCCATCTCTGTTTTGCCTTTATTACTGGCAATTTGCACTGGTGACAGCTCCCCTGTTAGGTATCTGAGAAGCATTTTGTTCTTGTCTTTGTATGTGTTTTCAGTCTCACAAGAGAGAGAAATGCATTGTTTATATGCCCTAGGTATCAACCAGTAACATAAAGAGGCAACGTTTTCAACAACTGACCTTTTCTTCTGTCTTGGAATTGTTTCCTCTTTATGGTCAAGACATAGACCATGATGACTAAACTCTGCAGCCCTACAAACTGTGCAATCACACTTTTCTCTGAGGAAGCTGGTCGTGGTTAGCCAGGAGCTGGGGTTTGCACACTGAACTCTGAGCAAAAGGAGGCCTCTTTCTTTTAAATATTTATTTGACTTGTGCTTTCCAAGTACATGTTCATAAATTCAGAATGCTTTAATGGGCACTTTGAAAGTATTTGACCAGTAGCTCATGACTACCTGCCAATGGTCCCATCTCTGACACTGGGCAGAAAGGGTGTCACTGTGAAAAATGAAAGTTGTTGCACCACGAAAACACACTTGGTCACATTTTCTCTGTCTGCCTGAGGAAGCTGATAAGCTGTGCCAGTTCTGTATTCTACAGGTGGTGATTATCTAGCTAGGAAACTGCAGATGCGGTTTGAATTTTCTATTTTACAGTAAAATGCTAATGTTTTTAAAGTGGTTTCACATAAATTTGAGAACAAAACCACACAGAACTGGATGGGAAGCATTCTACCACTCAGAGCTGTTGTTTCACGCTCTCTGCAGACAGACACACTAAAACATTGCACCATTTTTACACCGGTTTCTTTTCTTGAAGATCAACTTGCCTTTTAAGTGTTTAATTTTAAATTTCAGTCTGCAAATATGCAGAAGGAAGTCGAGGCCTCTAGACAGAAGCTCTTAGCTGTAAGCAGCTGAAAGTTGAATTCCTAGTCAGACTTCTGGCACTTCAGGAATTGTTTAAAGTTGTTGTGTTCTAACAAGCTGTACAAAGCTATCTGAAAACAGCAGAAAGAAAATCCAGTAAGAATAGGCAGATTGATCTTGAGCAATTGAATAGCTTAAGCACTTTCTAAGCATTAGCCTAAGGAAGGTGAGACTCCATAAAATAAAAATGTTTGGAAACAGGTCTAAAGACACAATAGACTTTCTAAAATTATAAGTGTCAAAAGTATTTGCATTACACAAGAAGGACAATGTTTGATTGTACTTAACAGACCTTGGTTTTACATTATGACATTGCTACTAGAAAATGAGAAAAATAACAACATGGTCACAAGAAAGCCTCTATATAAATGATTAGCAAAGTCTTTCCCCCGATATGTTATGACCTAGCTAAAAAGGAAAAGAAATTAAAAATAAATCATGAACATAATGAACCACAGCCTACTTTTTTACCAAGGATGCAAAATCTCTGATGGTGCTTCTGATTTCCAAACGCCTCAGAAAGCAGCTTTCTGCTCTTGCACAACGTACAGGCAAAATCACTGCAAAACACATTGGCATTCCCCATCTCAGCTAACCAGACATTACATTTTCTTAGAGGAGCCTAAATTAGAGGCATGGTATTTAATTTCTGGTTACACTTAAACATTCATACCCTTCCAGGTAAGCCTGTTCAAGCTTAATTTCTTGAACTTACGCTTATCTGGTATTCAGAGTGTCACTGCTGTCTATCTTGTTGGAATCCTGTTTATAGGACTGTACACTACTGAGAGATTAGGAGCTAAAAACAGCAGGCAAAATTGAGTATTAATAAATGCAAATTAATGCTCACTGGGGAAAAACCCATTCTCCTATATAGACACACTGATGGAAATTAAATTATTTAGTAACCTTCAGAATAGCTCTTCATGTTAGTGGACAGTTCTGTGGAATGGCAGCTCAGCATTCAGTGGTACCTTAAAAAATATATTAGGAATTAGTAGGAAAGAATGACAAAAAAAATCAAAGCATTATTATGACAACATGTACATTTCTGGTGTGCCTGCATTTTGAACACTGGTTGCAGCAGAACTAGAAAATATAGAGGAAAGCAATAACAATGAGCACAGATGTGAAATGCCTTTTGTACAAGATGATATTAAGCTATGGCTTTTCCTCTGGGAAAAGAGGCAGCGCTTGGAAGATACACTAGCGGTTTGTAAATTCTTCAGTGGCACAGGGAAGACAAATAGGAAACAATTGTTCATCTCTTCACAACTTAAGAGGTAGAGGGCATTACCTGAAATTATTGGGTAGCTGGTTTAGGAAATGACAAAATGAATTTATTTTCCTGCAAATTAAATTATGGAATCCATTGATATTCAGCATGGTAAATACTAAAAGTTTAGACGGAAAAAAAGAAAATAAAGCACAGGGATAGGCATTAAGGGCCATTAAGCACATTGATAGAAGCTCTGATGTTTAAAAAAACCCCAAAATCCAGCAGGATTGATACAATGGGAAAAGAGCATAGTTCAGCCACGTTGTTCTTCCATGCCTCCTGCGAGCATCCGCTGCCAGCACTGCTGGACAAGACACTGCGTGGCACAGTCCTTCGGCACCGCACCGCCTTCCTCCTAACGTGGAGTCACCTCTTGTCTGTAAATTGTCCAAGGTGGGAGAGATGCATGCTTCCTGCAGTATTTCAGAAGCGTATTAACTGCTCTTTTATAGCTGAAAAAAAAAATGGCTGAGCTTTCATTAATACTTCACAGGGGCAGCGTGAAAGTAGTCTTCCTTGCATTGCTGAAAAGGCTGTGCTGGTATTCCAGGTCTCACTTGCAATCTAAATTTCTTAAGATCAAAGCCACTCAAAATTACTCATTCACCTTGGACAGTTCCACAGCTTCCCAAGTGCACCTGGGTGCTCAGGATCTGACCCCCCTCCCCAGCAATTAGGTGACTGACAAGAGCAAGCTCAGAAATCGCCACCACAAATGGTGGAGGTGATGGCTGAAGGCCTACTGTTCTCAAGGCTAGAGCCAAGGTTAGGCTGTCTCTGATTCCTGCATCTCTTTCTTTCTATATTCAGGCTTGGGCTTGTTCAGACCTTAACTACCAGGGAGAACAACTGCAGGAATAAGAAGTGAAGACTCAGAGACCTTTTGGGTGGAATAATTCAATGACTGGAAGACTTTAATGCATATTGCATGAGTGAATCAACTAATCATTTTAATGCAAAACTCTCTTTTCCTTTCTTATCCCTTTCTTTTCCAAAGAGGAAGGAAGTTAAGGATTACAGGAGAGTCAGCCATGGGAGTAAAAGGTTTGATCCTGCAAACTCCAAATGGAAGCTCTTGTGTTGGCAGGATCAGTGCTGTGACTAACATTGCATCATTCTAGAAACAGTCTGTTTCATGAACTGTCAGTTTCTTCTCATCCTTTAAAAAATGTCAAATTGAAAATGTTTAATAGAGATGTTAATACTGAAAACTGAATTAACAGTACTTTAAAGCACCATTAATATCACAAAACACATTCAGCATCTTTCCATGATGCCATTGGGTGACTAGTGCAATCTATTAAAATAATCCTAAAGAGCTCCTTGAAGACTAAGCTAGGTAATTTTACAAGTACAGGAAATTACTCAACAAAGAGAATATAACAAGCATGCTAAAATACCAAAATACTTCTTAAAGACAAGAATACAGAATGAAGACAAGCTTTCCTTATTAAACTTTTTATTAAAATGGAGCTATTTTTACATATTTAAAATACTTTATATCCAAATTATGCAATATTTATGAAAACAATTGTATGCAAACACTTGCATAAAAATATGTAAAATCACAGCTAAGCAATATAAAGCAATATATAGCATGTTCGAATGTATTTCAGGACTAGAATACCTGAGTTTTCAATAAGCCGGTTTCCTGCATTTCACTGATTTTTAACAGTTAAATTTAATGATGTATCTGATCTTGTATAAAGCACTTCTTTGGCTGGGAGAAACTGCATGGCAAAGGCAGAGATTGAGCAGATACTACTCAAGGCCTATCTTCAGAATCTTCTTCCACATGAAGATCCACTGTTTGAGATGCTAGGAAGGACTCCCATGTAGCAAGGCACTTAAAAAACAAACAACACACAGATAAATATGAATATAGTTGATACATTTCTGTAAAACTGGTAGCCAAGGAGAAAAAGAAGAAGAAGAAAAAAAAATAGCAGAATACATACGCATTGTTGCAAGCTGTTTTTGTAGGACTATGGTAAGAGCAAAATACAGTTTCCTAGGCAGCTCAGTGATAGGCAAAACGTTAGCCAGCATGCTGAGTGAGCTGTAAAGGTCACTTTTACATAATGACAAGCGCACAGTGCGAGCATCCTAATTGTATGTGTTAGCATGGAAGATGCTCACGTTAATTATGCTCTTCTTTAATCTCTCCCTTTAGTTACAGGCAAAGATCTCTTCCAAATACAGAGAGCACTGTCAGGCACAGTTCCCTTGTAATCTCTGTGGATTCCTGTTGTATAGCCAATTTTCTTTCAAAGTTAAATTAAAACATTATTTTTCTAAACACACAGAGAATTCATTTTTCCCCTCAGTAATGGGAAAGAAATGGGACCAGAAAGGCAGGGGGTGTGGGGAAACTTCATCCTTGCAACAAGTGGCATTTCTCCCCTCATGAAAAAATGTCTTTCTAATTGTACAAACTATTTTTTTTATTTGAAGCATCAAGATGGTAGACTTTGGTTCAGTTTGACTTAAATGAGTGTTGGCAGCTTGGCAAACCATTATAGATCATGGATTACTGTTGAGAGTCATGGCAAGGCTATCACTAGATAATCCGTGGTGTGCTGGTGCTTGTTTCCCAAAGTACCAGGTCTCTACTATTTCAAGTCTGTCATTAGAACAGGGCAGGCAAATTCATACAATAATTTTATTGCTTTGATGCTATTGAAAAAAAACCCTTGAAAAGGAAATGTTCTAATAACATTTTGAATTATACAATCATACCTATTGCTCTTGACAATGCAACTTATTTACTGCTTACTGTACACGGTTTTTTTAATGAAGAATCTGAAATATTCACAATAAATAAGTCTTCTGAAATTTCTCAGGAAATATCTTCTTTTATATTAAAACCTGGACAGCATACTCCATTTATCTGAATTTCGAATTAAATCAGTATCCTTAAAACAGCATCATTTCCCAAGTGAAAACTTTTGCCATAAGCCATTAAAGCCACAGTAATTTGCTATCCCCAGCTACAATGGTATATCTAGCATCCACCTGTCATTGCTTAGGAGACATGGAAAATACACTAGCATTTCTGCTGCTTGAGCTTACAGCCACCTAACTGTCTCATTAGACATTTCTAGTGAATTACTTTAAAAATCTGCTGTTAAATATGTTGATTTAATCATACTATATTAAAGAGCCTTGATACTAGTATTATTGAATATCTATGTGCAAGCAGATGAGTGGGAGGATCTGATAGTCATGAATAAAGTTAAAGTATAAGCTCAAAGGGCAAAATGAAGACACACAGGTTGACTGGAGTTGGCAGAATCCATGATGACACAAGGATGCAGAATCAGGGTTACCCAGAAAATTATGGGTGACAAAAGTAACAAGAAAAAGCAAACAAAAGTCAGCAGCGATTATGTCTCTGAAGACATAAAAAAGTAGAAGACGTGGGTCTGCAAGATAATGTGAGAGGTTAAAACAAATGACTGTCCTGGTTTTTAGCTGGAACAGAGCTGGGTTTCTTTTCAGTAGCTAGAATAGTGCTGCACTTTGCTCTCAGCCTGGGACTTGTTATGAGAGACACTGAGAACACACCAGTGTTTGCATTTTTGTCACTGGAAGTGAAGGACTTTGTGTTCTGTTAGTCTACAAGTGCAAGATCTAAGGGGGCGAGGGATATTTAAATTAATAAGCTAAATTGGCATTTGGATGTGCCAGTGGGATATTCCATATCATATCCTGTCATGTCCCGTATATTAGTGAGGGGCTCTTCCTCTTTTGGCTCTCTCCGACTTTTGCTCGGGCTCTCGCTCTGCCAGGATTGCGGTTTTGGTTCAGGATTGTCGCTCCTCCGGGATCGTTATCTGGGAACGGGCCGGGCTTGGTCTGTTAGTGGTGAGCAGTTGCACTGAGTATCACTCATTCTCATGTTTTGTTACTGTTATTATTATCACTACTGTTTTAATATTAGTATTATTTTAAGTTTTCTTTTATTTCTATTATTAAATTGTTCTTATCTCAACCTACGGGTCTCCTTACCCCTTGCCCCCCAGTCCTCTCCCCCATCCCCTGGGGGTGGGGGGGAAGTGGGCGAAGGGATGTGTTGGCTGTGAGCCAAGGGCCAGCCCAGTGGAACTGTCACACTGACCTAAGAGATGACAAAGAAAAAAGTATGCAGGAGCTTATTTCTGCACAGGTTTTTGGTTAGAGACTGTTCCTGTTATTCATATATTGTCCCTTAGACTATGGAAACTATGAATCTACTCCCAAAACCTTTCTTTTCTGCTCTTGCTGATGAAATCCCCAACTAACTTCTGCTGCTTTTGCACACAACATTATGCTCCTGTTCAGAGCATATCTAAGGTTCAAATTACTGTGAAAAGAAAGGAATAACAGGTTATTCCTGTGGAAATTCATGTGGAAATCTGCCTTCTTTATTGACTTTTTGGGGAAACGTTCTTTTGAAATGGTAAATATCTAATCAGGGAGAAAGTGAAAACAGCACTAGCATGAACAGGGGCCTGCAAGTGTTGCAAACTGATTTCTGACTTAAAAGGTCTTTTTGACCTTTTGTATAAAGTGTTTTAAGTTTGATCATTAGATTTTCCCGTACTTCATGTGACACTGTGGCAGCTGAGTCTATCTGGGATGCCAGAACTGGAAGATGGCATCTTGGTTTTAAAATGTCAATGAGGCAGCTGCTAGCAGTGTGTCTTCACTGTGGCACCCAGACTCAGATTTCTGTTTGCCAGAGCCCAGCCTGGATTACCATCCTAGAAAGCTGCAAGGCACATCTGTTTTCCCAGGCTTTTTCTAGGTGTGGGACAAGAAATGATCACTGTTTCTTCAAGAGTCTTTTGTTGGCTGACATTTTTTTTTTCCTAAACCACAGTTTAATTTATACCATGTAACTCCATGTTTTGTCATTCTGTAATTTCAGTAATGTGAATTAAAATACATATATCAGGACTGGCTGGAATGTAAAAATGGCTTTCTGTTATCTTTGCAACACTGAGCCAAACTGGATGTGTTAAAATGCAATCACAGCATGTTGCTTAACCAGATAGATACAATCTACAGAAGTCTTTCCAGACAAAGATGCAAAGCATTTTTTTTCAGTTACACAAGTTATTCAGTTTTTAATTTATCCTTGTTTATATAACCAAAACACATTTTCCAAAATGTAAGAGCGATGGTGGCTCATTTCACTGTCAGACATCACAGTGCTGCTACAGCTGACAAGTTTTATAATTAACCATACCAGAACAAAACTAGGTCTCTGTGCCTTAGGCTCAAGCTTTTTATATTGTGAAGCATGGACTGCATAAATGACATTTCGTTAGTGATGTATACTTCAACGTTATTACAGAATGATTTTACTTCATTCTCCTGGGAGGTTGAAAACAAGAGATCTAAATAGAGGATCATCCAGTTTTCACAAAGGAGACAGAAAGGAAAAAAATTAAAAAAAGAAAAAACAAACCCAGGAAATTAAATGTGCATGCATAGGATTGCAATTCATAATCCAATTACTTGTAAAAGCCTGGCAGAAGACATAAAAAAGCTTAAATACACAAAATGAAATGGCAAGAGCTTAAATAAGGCTACTTTACCCAAAATATTCTGATTACTACTGCAGGTCACACATCTATTCTGCAATATAATTTTTAGAAAAAAACAGCAAAAAGGTTTTCATATAATGCAACTGCATATCTAACTAAAAAGGAGATATAAAAATAGAACGTGTAGTAGGGATGGTAACATAAGCAGTGTGGCACATGCCATGTGTGTTTCTGTTCCAGTTCCCTGTTTTCCATGGTTGATACCTTAAAAAAAAAAAAAATGATAGCATTTTTTGAATAGAATCTAAAAATGATGAGTCTTGTGTGTGTCTGAGAGAGACAAAAAATACTGTCATAGTTTCAGGGAGCAAGGAAACAAAAACTAGAGTGCATAGAAATACTGATTCCCACTATAAAAAAGTCTTCCTAAAAGTATTTAAAAGACATTTTTATGGTTGAAGTAAATGAGGGTTCAAAGATGGATCCTGGCTTTGAAGCGACATTCACAGAGACGAACTGGCTCAGCCATGTTTTGAAAATCACATGAAGTTTGTTAGCTAATTTCCCAGGCATTGCTAAGGTAGGACGTGATCATCATGCATGAGCAGATAACTTTTTGCTGCACAACCAAATGACTAGTTAAATGCATCACTACAGAGGCCCTTGGGGCAAACAGCAAATCTCATCTACTGTTCTACAGCTTTTACTAGACAGAGAGGTACAGAAGGGCTTTGGAGGTAGAGGGAAGTTACTGTAATGGGGAAGGGGTATTGTTTTGCCCTAAAGAATCTTTTGGATCAATTTATGCTTGCACAACAATATAGGTCACAGGAATAAACTAAATTATGCTTAAGATAGTTAAGAAAATAATTAAATTATTTATATTTTTGGAAAAGAGTAAGCTGTGTCAATACGAACAAGAATCTCACTATATCAAAGATAACTTTAGCTTTTTATCTGATTAAGCTGCAAAGGTTTAACAGGATTAGTTTGACATGAGAAAAATAAAATGAGAGGCTATACTTTAAAACAAAGGCTTATCCATGCACAAGAGAAAACATGTTCTTTCAATGCCAAAACTAATTAAATATCATCCTACATTATGACAAAAACCCAGTTTTCCTGCATTTACTAGAGTGCTCCATGAGCAGTGGAAAACCAAACTCTGGTATTTTGCTGGATTTATAATGTCTTAACTAGTCTTTCGATCGGGCTGCAAAATCTAGCCACTTATTCCGGTGTGTTTTCTGAATAGAATAGGTTAACAAAGTTCTTTGCTGAGAAAAATTAAAGTGTTTCTTTTCTTTGATGCTATAAACATCCTAGAGAGTACAGTAAACACGTAAGAAAAACAAAAGGAAAAATTTTACAGTAAAAGTTTAATTGCTATTGCTCTTTGAAGCCAGAGTTCAACATTGCCTGGTTTGGTTTTGCTAATTTGTACCAGGAACACTTCAGACATGCTGGCTAAGTAATAATACCACCATCACCAATAACTTTCTGTCGTGTTTGGGTTCTAGTGATGCTCCGTCTTTAGGGCTCTACAGAATATTTATACCTAATTTAATGAGAATACTCCTGGTGACAATCAGCTTTCTCAGCTGTAAACTCCACCCTGTGGACAGTTTGTGATTTCAGCTGTTTGGCAGATACCTCTTCAGGACTAAGGTGTGCTACTGTATAGCGTCAACATTGTCAATTATCATATAGCATCAACTGACGCTGTTGTCAACAGACGATAACATCTCATCTAAAGCATGGGGAAAAGGAATAAAATAAAACGTATGGTGTTAACACATGCTTCATTCAAGAACTTTTCTCTGTAAGGCAAACAAATCCATGCTATTTACTTTGGAAACAGGAGTAAAGTTCTGAATTTTTTAAAAATAAAACCTTTTCACGCTGTTTCAGAAAATCCTCCCTATTTTAGCAATGCACTTACAGTCATGATTAATATGGTATGTTATTGGCTTTAAGCCTTTGTGGAATAGAGAGATACTTAAGCATGTATTCAACTCTTTTCCAGAAACAAAGAAAAGGAAGTAAAGAACTCTGTGAACTGTTGACACCAGCTACAGGAATACCAAATGATTGGTCAGTCATGGTAATTTTTGGCTACTAAATGACATTATATTTAAATACATTATAACATAGCTTGTACATTATCACAGGAAAGCCTTCATGCTCATAGACCTGCATAGGATCACCCTGTAAATTTGCAACACTGGGCTTTACTTAGTCTCTTTGTTACCACAGCATTGAGAGACACAAAGAGATGGGTGATTCCACAGCTGTAGAAACAAAGGAACACTTCTCATTGAAGTATATTAAATGTAGAGAGTCGATAAACTGGAAGGCTACAGAAATACCTCTATTTGTTTTGAATTAGTAAATCTGGAGAAATATAATTACAGAGAACACTTTAAAGTAGCACTTCATGTAACATGAACATTAATTCAACTTAAGGGAGACATATCCTTTTATGCTAGCTAAGTGATGCCTGACAAGTTGACAGCAGAATCCTTAGGCAACTACAATTAAGGAAAAAATACAAACAAATGTAAGGTCATACTC
>NW_010338994.1:59614-72541 GCF_000700745.2 Antrostomus carolinensis
ATTATAGTGTACTTTGACACTAGTTGTATTTGATCACACTGGCTTTAGTTTTACACAGTCTTGAAGGACTGGATTCTCTACTGCAAAAGCCACCAGAAAACATGAGATGTCTGTCTCTTGTTACTCTGTAGTTCTCAGAAATTTAACGGATGCAGAGAATGGCCACTAACAGGAATGACTCCTGGTTGGGTTGTGCGCCTGGGAAATGAAGTCAGCAAGACTGGGGAATAATGAGGAGCACAGTGAAACATTGCCACAGAGAAGGGAATGGGATGCTGCTTGTGGAGAGGCAAGAATAGGACTTGAACTGGAGGGAAAAAAAAAGCTGTGGAAAGGAAGAGAAGCAGGTAGTGACTAAGTTAGAGAGCAGGACATGATTCCTCATAGGGCACGGACAGAGGAGCTGGGCAACTGAATCATATCCATGCATCCATGGTGCCTGGAAGCATGCATAGAACATGCTTTGGGGGACAAAAAGGGCAAGAAATAAGATGAGGGATGCAACAGCAAGAAAAGGTTTAGTGTAAGCATCAAATGGCGCATCAAAAGCATGAATGAGTAATTTGGCTGCAGACATGTGAGAGACACTAATGATGCAAGTAATGACTGAACAAGTGTAAAACACTGTAACAAGCACAGTGTATGCACATAAGTTTAATGAGTGAGACTCAAACTGTTATCTTTAAGGTAGGATTTTGTTTTCTACTGAAAGTACAAAAATCATATTCTGATTCTCAGGTTTCTGAGATTCCCTTCCTGAATTTTCACTTCCAAATAGCAAAAGCAGATGCCAGGGATTCTTTTTCTGCTGGTTTCAGGAGTGTATTACACACCTATAGTTTGTAATATAAGGGCCTCTGACAGTAATCACTTCTTCAATAATTAACCATCAGCATTAACACGTCTCAAATAAACACACATATTTTAGATCAAAACTCCCAATCTAGTATTAATTTTATCAAATTCTTTTGTTGAACATCAGGATTAAGATAATAATTTTCTGATAAAAGAGAAAAAAATTAGTAAGCCCTCACTTTGCAAACAAGCAGTGATACAGTTAGCACAATGTTTTCTATTATTGCAACTACTACAGTAAGAAAAGGGGTTTTTTTCTGCAGTCTAGATCTACTGAGATATAAACAGCAAAAACATTTTATGCGGATTTCAATATTCAAGAAAAGCACTAACAAAGAATAATGTCTCAGTATAAACCGTTTTTTCCAGTATTTCAGAGGCTGTTTAAGAAGAACCACTGGCAGTTACAGAGATAACTGAACCATTTTCTTCAGTTTGTGACTTAATGATAGTAATTTAATGTATAAGCTTTGGCATTCTAAATTAAAATTCTAAATCAGCAAAAAGCATTTCTAGACAGGAAAGAGAACCAAAGAAGTATTTTTGTATTTTAATTTAGCTAATAATTGATTAACAAAATACTCCAATATATTTAGCATCGTTTTAACATACGTATCGCTGATATAGAAGTCAGAGATCATCAATAACTGAAGAAAATGTGAGAGGATGCCAAAGCTTGCTGCCTGATTTCAGAAAATATTTGGATCTTAATATGTAACAACAGATTGTCAATGTCCGTGCATCTCACAGACTGTATGTTAATTAATTAGACTTGAGGATCAAGACCTCTGTCTTTTCAATTAGGTTTTAACAAAATGATTCGCAAAATCAGGACACTGTCATTGGCTAATGGGCAATCCATAAAAAGTTCAAAATACAGGATTGAAAGTTACAGATGTTAATATATATCTGTGAAAATTACTAATTTATGATTAATACATGGATTAGTGTATTGCTTTTTCAAATTCAATTTATTAATTGTATACACTTGCAGCATTTGTATTTTTTTAAAAAAGTGCAATAAGCTTTTCACATTGACTTCTGAAAATTGTATTGTTCTTCTTTATCCTTGTAAAGTCTGATTATTTCCTGAAGACAATTCCTTAGAGAAATAACAACAAAATATGCCGTCTGAAATGGAATAACATTTAAATGTTTTCCTCATACAAGAGCATTTACACAAGTCTGAGCTTTACAGAGAGCTTCTTCATGCAGTTACAGCAAAAGGTTTCCCAACTGAAATAGAGCAGCTGACAATGAACTGAAAAATACGTTCAAATTGTTGTGGTTAGTAAAACAAGAGTGCCCTCTGTCGATGATGAACTCGGGATCAGCCACTTGGGCACAAATAAAATGTTTTGCTTGAACAGTGTCAAATAAAGGATAACTGCCTCCCTCTTCCCACAAAAACTGATTCTGAAGTTAACACAGGTTTGAACTAAAATGAAGAAATTTCCTCTTCACAGACAACCCATGGACTTGTCCACGGAAATAATAAATGAAAAAGTAACATTACTGTGAGAAAGTGTTTTACCTCTTCATAATAATGGAGATTATTCTCAGCTACATTAGTGAACGTTGATCTCATATCACACTGCATGTTTTGCTTCCACCTGTCCCAATCCGCTTTCAGAGCATTATTGGCACATTCGACTTTGTCTTCAAGTTTCCCAATCTCTTCTGAGAACTAAATATGAATTGTAAACATTAAAAAATATTATTAAAGTCACCATTTCAAATGAGATTGAAATCAAGTGATTGTAGTGCAAACAGAACTGCAGAAAAAAGGCTGGTATTTAACTTAGCACAGAAAATCATTCCCCTGGGATAAATTCAAATGTTATTCTTTATTACTCAGTACAATTTCTGAAATATTAATAACAGAATTCTAGACCAGAATTAAAGTGTTGCTGAACATATTTTAATTGACTGAGAAGTTACAGACTCTGGCACCTCTTCACTAGCACTTGACAGTAATGCATCTAAAAAGGAAAATATAGAGGACTTTACTGAAGCAGAATCAATTATACAAACTGGATTTGGCCAGAAAAACTGAGAAAACCCTGATGGAACCTTTGATGACCTCAGGAAAAACCAGAATGGGGAGAAGACAGCAGAAATCAAAAGCACAAACTTCCTGATTTCTTGCCTGTCACCTTGCCATCTTTTCTGGTGTGACCATGTGAATGAGAATTACAGAGGCTGAGAAAGAAATTAAACCAAAGGACTTCTGCAGAGAAGAAACTCTGTCACAGTGATCCAGGATCAAAAACCTGGAGGGCTACTCTACAGGTACTATTTTCTTCCAATTAGTGTAGATGCACAAAGTGACTTTTCAGTTAATGGGAATGAGTAAGTGGACAGAGGCCCTCTCTTTAATGAGTCTTCTAGTCTACTCAATAATTTTGTTACTTATTGTCACATGCTAATCAGCTGTGTCAGTTCTGGCTGGCACCCAGTCCCAGAACAGGGTATGTCTTCTGCAGCTACTGTGCAAATGCATCTGCTGGGACTGCACAGCGACTGTCTGCAGCAGGAGAGAGGTCAGGCAGAAACACCATCAATAAGGAACATCAAGAGGAAAAAGTTAATCTCCTTGTATTGTTTCCATTGCAAGTCAGGTCCCATACACCTTCCTCTTCTTCCTTGTACTCTGCTGTCAGGCAAATTGTTTTTTCCTCATACAACACCCCTGTAAAGTGTGCTCTCGTGCTCTCTGCAGAGCTGGTGCTTTCATTGATATGAACTTCAGGATTAACTTCCAGGATTTTCAAGGAATTCTTATGCTATTGGCAGAATGCAGAAATGCCAAAATTCGGAGCAGGATGTGGAAAGTCTTAGCGTGCAGCCTCCAGCTTGAACAACACAGGGAGGACAGTGTTCCAGTGCAACAGCTGGCAGTGCTGCTGCCATCAGACACGAATTAAGCAGCACTGCCTGAAATGGCCACAGAACCTGAGCCCAGTGTTTAATTCACAAACCACAGATCCCAATTCAGTTTGACATACGAGAATCCTTCAGCTGTTAAAGCAGACAGAAACTCCTTAGCTAGTAAAACTGAAAAATCTCATCTAAATTATTTTCTCCATATTCCACGATATGCAGATAAACAAACATTTTTAGTTAAAACTTGATTTCTACACTGATTTTCCTTGCCACACTTCAAGATTAATGAAATACTGGTTATTAATCAAGAACAAAATGCAAAATATTATTTCTACTTTACTGAAAAGCCCAAGTTCAATTATCTAGCCAGACCAGTAATCAAACTACGGACTACTACCAACACTGTATTCAATATGAAAAGGTTAATCAAAAGTTTAACTGTGGGGAAATTACCGTTAAAGGAATTAGAGGCAGCTGGATTAGGTATCTTGTCCCAAGTTAATTAATTGCCTTACCTTCAAATACTAAAAATGAATGCACACAGAATACTGAAAACAGTGAATATTTTTAGATTATATAGAGTAAGAAAGGCAGTTGAATCGATTTTCTGCTTTTGCAAGGAAAAAGTCCCTATATGGGAATGAGCTAAGCTACACACATAAAGAACTTCTCCAACTTAGAATTTCTGTCTGCAGCAGCTTCCCCTGCTCTGATTCTTCGTATCTTTAACACATTTATTTTACAGTTTGTTTTTGTCTTGCCTTTTCTAGGAACTACAAATTTCTTCCACAGTGTAGTCACAGTGTGATGTAGACAGGCAGACTCTGTTCTACATCCCTGCCTAGATATGTGGTTTAAACATCACCTCTAAAGCTCAAAAGTGTGTCGTACCAAGGCAAGGGTTGGATTTAAGGTGTAAAGACAGCATTATGCCACACTTCATCTCAGGTAGAGAGGTTTAAGATCTACTTTTTTACAACTAAAAAGAAACATAAATGCCACCCTCTTCAGCTGCCATGACAGAAATCAAAGAAAAATGGCTTGGTCTCAACAAAAACATCTGCCTAGTGTATTCCTCATTTACAAGGTGTAAATGGTTACAAGTTATCCTGCAAATTAAATATGATTCTGAATCCATTTGCTTACATTGATCTCACTGAGGCAGCTAGTGTGATAAATTGTATCTCACATCAGTGATCTCCAGAGAAGGACAGCACAGTGCTAATCAGACATCGGACCATGGGACAGGAAGGTGGGAGCCAGACACTGCTAGTGCAGAGCGCTACCAGATGTGAACCGTGCAGCCTGTAGCCAAAGAGACTTGGCCCAATAGCCAAATCACCTGGTAAGTGGCACAGCATTTTACACTATCTCACTATGCAAAACAGCATTAATTTCTATCTGCTACATGAATTAATCTTACAGCTTGGTGATACTAACCCTTTTTAGCCTGGAATTAAAATGTATTCAGAACATGATAGATTCAGCATTTAATCTCTTTACTACTCAGTTTCAAGCCTGAACACTAGAATCCTTGAGTTAGCATTTAATGCTTATCTGGTTCTGTCAGAGCACATTATGCCAACCTTTTGTCAGAATTACTGTGAGCACTAGTGGCAGTAGCAAAACTGTTAAAAACTCCCAAACCACAGAGGGATACACTAGCATTGCTGTGTCTGATTTCAGAATGGACCATGGGAGCGATGGAGCTGTTTACAGACAGAGCTGTGGAGGAAAGAAAGGTGTAGCTAAGCAGGACACCAAAGTCATCCTGAACATCTCTATCAGAGCCTGCATCCAAAATCAGTCTTCAGACCTTCCATACTTCCAACTGCCTTCTTCATGGACTAAATTTTAGAGTGGGAGACAAGATTTTGGCTTTTTAGCAGAACCACAAGCAGCTTTCTAAAAGCTCAGTGGCAGAAGCACAGCTCAAGAAAACGTTTTTTCCCAGCCAACGAGCCTGACATCTCATGAAGTATAATTGTGATTCCAGCCTATTACAGCTGCACTGACCTTGGGGATGTTTTGTATTCTCCTGCTGTATAACCTCCTGTTTGTTAAATCATTTAATGTTTGCTGTGACCAATGTTAAAGATCTCACAGCCTTTTATCAGCTCTAATGACAGTCTGAGGTTCCTTATCTATGGTGGAAATGTACTTCAAATGAGATTAGAGTTCATGCCACTCATTGTCAGCAGAATTTCTGGCTACTAGATTGCACTGACAAGTTCAATCTGACATCTGTGAGATCATTAGAAGCTACATGAGTTCTGCTTAGGAACAGAAACATGCACATACAGCCAAACTCGGTGTTTGACACCAATTCCAATAACAGTACCTGTGTTGTGACCACCTTTTTATTCTGAAATCAGCCTGTTTAAAAATGTCAGCAAAATATTTCAACACATAATAAAAATTAAAACATAGTAAAAAACTGAATAAGAAAATAGCTAAAGTTATTTGAATGGTTTAAAATAGCAGCACACCTTTCTCTGTGGCCAAACTATCATTAATAGAAAAAGCCTTCAATTTCTAATTAAGAAAAAGTCTTCAGGATACAGCTGCCACTTAATTAGAGAACACAGGATTTTATGATCAGATTAGTCTAACAGACATCTGTTTTACTGCTCTCATGAGACTTCAAGGAGAATCAGGCTCTTAGAAATAGTATTTTTTTTAAATGAGTGAGAAATAGAGGGGTTGGAAAGGTAAAACAAAGATCTGAACACCTGGGTAATCACACTGTCCAAAGGCTTTTGAAAACACAGAAACAGTGAAAAAAGACCAGGTTGTACAAACTGATCTCAAAATTTTACTGGAACCAAGTACAAACATCTCATTATGGAGTAAATCATTGCCAATATCAAATCAACATGGTATGATCAATACTATGCTAAAGGAGAAAATATTCCTTTTTGTCTGTAAAAGTTCAGGCAAAGAGAGTGTATGCACCTTGTCTGAGGACTCCATCAGATAATAACAGAAATAACATTCTGAAAAGCCCACATCCTGCCAGGCAATGTTCCCTTCCCTACAGTGGACAGCAGGAAGAGTAGCTGTTAAACAAGCTGTATGAAATTGCAATTCATCGCTGAATTGCTCTGTGCAAATGCAGCTGTTTTTAGCAGGTTGCCAGCAAACCACAGAAATGGGAAGTACTGATTAAAAGGGAAGCAGTGTTAAGAAGTTTATAGAACTAGCTGCATACAAAGAACTTGCGCAGTGTGCGTAATGTGTGCTGCCAGCACGCGGGGCACCCACGGCGTGGGCTGCGGGGGACGCGGGCAGCTGCGGCAGGGGGCGGGGGTCTGCCAGTGCCCTCGCAAGGCAGCACGGCAATACGGTGGGTGGCCTGCAGCCAGCTGAGGACTAGGACCTGCCATTGCTACCCCAACTCCCAGCCTAAGGGCCTTCTCCAATTTACCAATCTCTGTGCATTTTGTAAGAGCTTCAAACTTTATTCCTAAACTCAGGACAGGACAGGAGAAGCAGCAGAGAAGGTAGAGAAACAAAAACAGATTAGAGAACACAAAAGGCAGTGAAATTTGAGGACAATATAAGCAAACAAAATTTCTACTTCAGGAAAAAACAAAACCAGAGGTATTTACTTACTGTCCCACTGCAATACACAGAGGCAAACTGTTACAAGATATACCATAGCCATCGTAGATATCAGACAGTGATAATATATTCTTATTTATTCAGTTCAGTGACAAGAAATCAAATAACAATATACATCTAAGTGACAGAAACTATGTAAACAGCTCATCTTTACATGAAAGCTAATTATCACAGTCCTAATAAAAAGTATCTGAAATGTCAAGGACTTTCTCCTTTTGTGTACTAAAAGGCTATTGATAGTTTGTAATTTGTATATATTATTTACACTGTATAACACTTTGTGTTAACACTGTGCTAAAAGGACATTATTTAGGCTGGAGAGTTAAATAATAAAAAATTTTTAAAATGCCAATACCCATCCCAGAAATTCCTTTTAATTGGCCCGCTGAGCCTTGCAGATGGGTTTGGGGATGCCTGCCCCCATGGGCCACCAGTTACAGTCTGACTTCTCTAGAATGAATGAAGGTGTCATACTGGAAGTAAAAAGATATCCCTGGGCACAACCAGGTAAGACAGAAACCTGAACGAACAGAATCCAGAGCTTTTTATTTTAAATAAGTTTAATGAACAGCTTTGCTCATTTTAACCATCTCCTCTCTGTCTCCTACATCAGTGGAGCAGCAGCTACAAGAGCACTGCAACAAGTCTTACTTTCTTTTAACTCCCAGTGTGGAAGTAAACAGAAATGCTAAAAATAAGCTGCTGTACAGTCTGTGTTGACAAAACACAGTGGTCACCTGCTATTACCTGTCCTTTGCTCCAGCAGCCTATCTACTGAACTTCTGCTTCTTTCCCATGATTGCCTTTGCCTTGCGTGCATGGCTACAAAGACAAAACCTATTCAGAGTAAGTATGGGAATTACGGAGACACCATCCAGTTACAAGGCGTGGCTTCAGAGGACACACTTTCTTCAGGGGAAAAGACGCTTTCTTTCATCTTTTGCAGTTAAAATGAGACCTGGAAGATTTCAGCTTTCTGTGCATACTCACCAGATCCTTTTCTGTCTTTTTATTGGCTAAAGCATCAACTTTGGATTCGAGCTCGCCTTGAATTTGGTCTCTCCTTTTCAAAACACCCTTAATATAGAAGAGAAAAAAAAAAAAAAAAGAAGTGAACCACACCAAATTTTAGCCATCTATTCAGAAAACCATCAAACAACTTGGCTATTTAATAAATTAAGCAAGATCACAGTATTATTCCATTCAGTAATTTTGACATGATACATGTACTTTCCTCAAAAAAAATCTTAAAATCAGGTACTGCAGACTTATTTTCAATAGCTGTATTTTATCTCACGTGTTTTTCAAGAATCTTAGTAAATCCAAGTCAGTGCCGCAAGAATCTGCCATACACAGTATCATTGCTAGATATATGAGAAAAACTGCAACAGCAGTTTACTTAGTATTGGCTCAACTTACTATATATTCATGTGCTGAAACAGCAACACAAGTTTCACAAATCTCATGAACAAAAGTATCTTTTTAGAGTAAAAGTTACAATATAAATAGAATAAATTACTAAAAATCGTATATCGGGCATTACTGAAATTGTGACTTTAACCTTCAATATTGTTTTGTAAGTGCCGAACATGGTTCAGGAAAATCAGATAAAATTATCATTAAAATGATAGACGTTCTAATATTGATATATGTGCTTATTTTCAGCATATGTAATTATTTCCTCCTTTAAAACTTTTTTATCAGGTATTGGATTTTTAGCATAATGTCAAAAATAATTAGAAAGGGGAAGGAACATTACTTGTTAAACTACAAAACAGGAACAGTATTATAGATTAAATTTCCATTTCCAATGCTCATTTGCGCTGCAACCTTGAGGAAGCCTTACAAATTTCTCTTTGCCTTAGTTTCCTCATCTGTAAAAGCACACTCAGGTGTGCTTATCTTGCAGAAATGTTGCAAGGCTTTAGTTCTTAAAAAAAAAAATCAGAAGCAGGACATACATAATTACAAATGTCAAATCCTTCTTTTACATTACCTTGCCATAACTGGTTTTACTGCTTCTTCTGCATATACTAAAAAGGTTTTCAGTATTCACCTCTAGCATAGGGCATGTTGAAACAGCACAGGGCACAAGCAGCTCTACCTTCTCTAGCTGTCTTATTTGACTGAGTTCTCTTTGATATTTTGCCACTTTAACAAACACAATAGAATAATTTAGGAGGTTAATTTTCAGATATTTTTTCAATGTTTCTTTTTTAAAAGGTATTCACTAGAAAAGATTAGTAAACTTGACTTTGGAGAATTCTGCATAATAGATTAGCAATACAAACTAATGCTTATAAATTACGTTTCAATAGCTCAGAATATCTTTTGGTTAGATAAGTACAGAAAATGTTTAGCTGTAAGCATGTAGCAAAACAAGTATGGAACAGGTTTTTTTCATATTACAAATACTTTCTCTTTTTTACTATTTCTTTGCCTCTTTTAAAGCTGTTTTAATGACTATTTAGCAACTTTTATCACAAATACTTTTTAAATTACAGGATAAAACCAATTATTTTAATATTAATGTGCTGCAACTATAGACAAGTGCTTCTAATGGCAGACAGAGGGACTGTGTTTTTAAAACATATTACTATACTTTTACAATTTTTTGTGTAATACTTAATGGTACCCTGCCACAAAACCCTCAAATAATTGTATGTGGACCCATAACCAATTTATTGCTGCAATTTGTACCCTGAGGCACAGCAGTATTCTGCACTCCTCAGATTTGTTCTGTGAATCAGTTAGGAAGGAGCCAGTCCAGATGTAAATATTTTAGCTATGAAGTCATCTCTTTCCCCAGTTTAAAGCTGAACTCCCAAGACTGGAAAATACAAGAATTGTATTGTATTGACCACACCTTCTTCTGCACATTTGGACATGATTTTGGCAGCACTGCACAAAGGTCCCTGTGATGAGAAACCCCTGAAAGCAGGTTTTACTAGTGTGTGGCTTCCCCCATTGTATTTTTGACTAGTAGTTCCCTCTCCAAACTTCAAGAGGGGAGTACACTGTAGGAAAAATAAAAATCCACGGCGAATGAAAGGAACAGTTGTAGAACAGGAATGAGCTAACAGAGGAAGATTTTCCCCTGGACAGAACCTTAAGGCAGCCTAATGCTGCACTGCAAGTGTTGCATCAAGACCACTGCAAGCAGAAAAAAAAAGCAACAGGCAACAGCTATTTGTAATGTGTGCATGAAGAGCCAGGTAGTGACTCTGGGTTTTGTCCACAGAAACCTCTCTGTGCTCTGGACAAGAGAGAACACCTGAGAAAGGGTAAGCCAGGCTGCAGACCAGAAGGCACTGGGCCGGCAGCATCTCTTCAATATCATGAAGGCTGGGATTGCTCATGATTAACAGGCTTAGAAAATCTGAAAAATAACTTTGGAAGCCGGGGAAAGGAAGAAGACCTACAATTGCTAGGATAGTAATCTCTTCAGAACTTTAAGCAAATGAATACCTACCCCCATCTACCTGCATGTACATGTAAATAATGAGGCTTGTGAGATACAGCACATTTTCTGTGGCCCCTCTTCCCATGAAGTTTGTTTTAAAGACAGCTGTCACTGCAGCAGTAATTCTTAACCTCTCGGTAGCTAAGCCTTACTGAGAAACTGGCAATGCTCTGTGCAGTACCAGCAAAGGCTGAGTTAACTTGGGTCTTGCTCTATGCATGGCCTGTAACACACTCTCAGCCCCTCCCCAGAAACCACTGCAGAAACAGCAGGAAGGCAAGAACAGATACTGCAGCTTGCCTTGCTCAAAACCTAGACAAAGAGGGGTTTGTACACATTTTCTGTTTTCTGGAGGCAGCAGAGTGGGAATTATGACATGCTGAATTCTGATAATTATGTTGATTATCCATCAGCACTGAGTTTATCAACTCTGCCGTCACATTTTTTACATTCTCTCCAAGTGTAAGAAAAATATGTACATAAAGGGAAGTGAGCGCATCAGCTTATGGCAAAGACTAACAGGTGCTTATATAATGGCACAGGAACTGGAAGTTCCCTGCTGTTCTGGAAAAAGAAAACATAGTTTAGGAACATCTCCTAGAAAGGGAAAAAAACCTCTCCACTCCTTTTCCCCCACACAATCTGTTACTCGATGAGTTCATATTTCAGCAGTGTCAGAGGAGGTCTTTCTCAGCTGCTGTTCCCCAAACATTTCTGTGTTCCCACCACTCTGCTACAATGCAGAGCTCTCTGGAGATGGCAACGCCAGCCACTCTTTAGCCCAGCTACCAAAAGCTACCTGCCTTGCAAAAACTATCAAGCTTTTCTTATCTGGAAGGGGTACCTCTTGCCTGATTAGCAAGGGAAACAGGACCAACCTGATTCCCTGCTAAGGGACAGCTATCCTGTGCTGTGTTTAGTAACAACAGTAAATAAGTGCAAACTCTCCTCTAGTGTTTTGTCACTGGAATAAGCCAAGCTTTATAAACAGCCATAAACAATCCTTAAGGAAACCTTACCATCAGAATTTCACTGTAGAGAACGTATTCATGTAAAATCGGCAGCAGATTTTCTGAGAGCCCTGCCATTCGCTTCTCAGTAGCCTTGCAACACTTGTCAATGCAGCTGGCAACACCTTTTAGGGAGTCTGCTATATCTTCTTCCGATGCCGACCAGAGTGTGTGGATGGGCCCATATTCCTTCAGTTCATTAAAATACTCTTAACAGGAACACATACACATATTAGTCTTTTGTTCATTAATAGATGTCTAAGTGATACTAACTGCAACCTCATATTTACTTTGAACAAAGCAAGAGACTGAGGCTAATGTTTAAATTTGCTCAGAGGACCGGGATAAGTAAACTGCAGTCCATTGTTTATGAACAAACTAACCAATTAATGTATTGTAATTAAATAGTTCCTAGAAACCTATCAGAAAAAATGCCCCAGTCATTTTAAAAGGACACATACACTCTTAGACCTGATGGGTTGTATTCAGTTCACCCAATGATCTGAATTACTTCACATTGTCTTCATACAGAGGGACATGAGCCATAGCAGCCCCAGGCAGCAGTTGGTCTGACTTGTTTCTGCTGCCCTGAATTCTTCTGCTACAGTAATGCTCCAAATCCTATTATTAAAACTGGTAGCCTTGGTATGTCCCAAAAGCTGCAGAAGACACACTGAAGTTCACTCCAGTTCTGCAGGTGTTATCTCCTTTAATAGGTTTTATTAATCTAAATATATAATATCCATATATAATGAATTATTTCTCTTATGCCTCTAGGTCAAGTGATAATCTGTAAGCAGAAAGAAAAATGTCCAGAATTCACTGTGCCATTTGGCAGGACTAAACTTGGGCAGGGCTGGATATGACCTGGAAGCTACATGCTCACAGGAGATTACTGTGAACACATTGGTCATGTATTGAAAACACAATTTCATCACAACTGAATTTATAATGAAGAAATGTCCAAGAAAAGATGCAAAGCAGATGTGTGCAATGAAGAGTGTTATGTTTACTTTGAGATTAATTGGACAAAAAAAAACTCCTTGGAAGATTAATTAAGAATTCCATTTTAAGCTACTGCAAGCAGGA
>NW_010338994.1:72560-77021 GCF_000700745.2 Antrostomus carolinensis
TCATATCCATAACAGTGCAGCCATACACACAAGTGTTCTGCCAAGTTCTATTTGCAAAATCTAGAAAGAAAATATAACCTACAGCATTTGGGAGCATGTAAAAATTAATAAGGTATTTTGTCTCTGATGCCTTGAACCTACAGACCTCAGCCAGCTATTTCCACTGAAATGAACAATATCAAAAGGAATTTTTTTCACCAACATGTATTTTCCTTCCATAAGACCACTCCAATTTAGGGAGGACACTCTGAGATCTGGTACTGCACAATAAAGCACAAGGGCTTACTTATTAAAGAACACAGTGCAGCTCTTCAAATTATAGTTTATAGACAATAAAAACCCTCAAGTGCTGACCAGTAGAAATTCTACTGAACAGGCCTAGTTTGAGATCAGGGTCAATCTCAGAAAGTCAGTAACTTTGCATTCCGAGTAGGTGTTCAAACCGCTGTTACTTAAGGAAAAAATTGAGATTAAGTCATCCTTCTTAAGAAAACTCTAACAGGTGCAATTTCCCATGACAGAAATTATGGTCAACAGTAAAACTATTTAAAAAAAAAAAAAATTTACTTGGTTAACACAGAAAAAAAGGTGCAGAATGAAACCAAAAAAGAGATCTGGAATCTAGGCAGCATTATGCCAGTACAAGACAGCACAGAAAACTGACTATTTACATTCCACTGAAAATACAAAACAAAAGGTCATGCAGCTTTCTGAAAAGCACAAATGACAAGATAACCACATTTGCTGTGCTTTCTTCTTTCTAAGTTCCCTATAAAGTAGTTCAGTGATGTGTTAAAACTCTTCCCAAGTATTTCAAACTAACTTGAAGGTCTGCCAAAACAATGACCATTATGAAAAGCACAATATAAACACAAATCCCCCTTTTACCCTGCTTGCTGGAAAGAGTATTTTGCCTGGCACAATGAAACTAAACTAACGTACTTTTCCCATATATTAATTTCTTAAATGAATAAAACTGATACTTGTTTTCTACTTACCCCTTTCTTCCTTGTAAATTCTATGAGCTATTTTGTCTAGTACGTTTATTTTCTGACTAAATGTTTCCATGTAATCGTTCATTTCTGTAAACATTTCAGGACGATTTTTAACTCCTCCTCTTACTGAGGATGCTACGGCTCTGACAGTCTGTCCCATCCTGCTCAGCAAACCAGGACCCTGCTTCTTGTGCGAGGAGAGTTCCTATAGACAGAACAAGCTGTGTTTACTTCCATGTACTTTTAAAAATTCTCTAAAAATAATGCACACTTTAAAGCTTTTTTAAAAAAATAAACAAAACTACATACATAATCCTCTGTGTGTCTTTTTAGGGTATAAACATTACTTTAAAATTATTAGACCAGAGTCAGAAATGTACCTGTCTTGCATTTATTAGCTAAGCCTTTCTGGGCAAATGCAAGCATGCCGTGTATCACTCTCACAACAGCGATTAAAGACGGCAGAGAACCTTTACCCTTTCATTCCTTAAGGGTCAGTTAGCTAGTTTGCAATTTAGCCTTTTGAACAGGAAAGCAGAGGCAATGATTGCAGAAATAAGTCACTGAGAAAAGCAAACATTCCTACTGGAAGAAGTAATGAGTTTATTTTTTTTATAACTCTTTTCACATGTTGCTAGAATAACCTTTGCTGAAGTTCAGAGGCAAGGCTTTTCTGAGTATAAAACTCCAATTTTGAGCTGGACTCATCTTCCAAAAATACAACAAGAAATTCAAAGGCTGTATTTGTCTTTTAGGAGACTAATATGACTTTTTTTTAAAAAGAAGATTAAAAAGACAGTGCCATGGCAAAACAATGATTCATTTAAAGTACTACTTTTCATATAATCTTGGAAGCTTATATGTATACCAAGAAGTATGCAGAGTTGAAATATTGTGAATTTGCCACAAAAATATAAAATGCAGCAACAAAAATAGCTTTGGAAGGTACAGCAGTGTTTATGGCCACACATGTGATTACCAAAAGCATGGAAGAAAAGGTTATCTTGGGGGATGAATATTCCATAAATCCCTGCCTTCTTCTGACACTTCTGTAACAAGCTGTGGGAGGACACTATTGAATACTGAACTAGGGAGACTCCTCATATACTCTGCTAACACAAGACGTGGTTTCACATGACTATAAATAAAAATAAATTCATTTTACCCAGGCCTGCGCAGTAAGAAAAATTTTGAAGTCTTCATTAAAAGTTAAAGTTGGATGATCAGCAATACGGTTCAAAAATTTATGTAAAGCTTTTCTTCGAGTCTCAATGAATTCATCACTAAATCGTTCCACCATTCCTTTCATTATGAATTTTTCAGGCAATGGCTAAGGAAAAGAGAAAAAATATATTGTATAATTTGCATAATATTAAAGCTATTATAATAGCTCTTCTACTTATTAAAAACCATAGGTATACCTTATAGAACCCACCATGCAAAAACCAAACTGTTATAAAGTCATCACCACATTCAGCAGCGGTATAACATGGTGCTTGTAGCACACAGTGCAGAAGAATACAAGTACAACTAAGAAAAAAAGGACATAAAATACTGCAAATGGCACAATTGCAAGCAGTAAGAAACACATTTATGGGATTTTTAATTATCACATATGTATAAAGCTAATGAAAATGGGTCGGTTTAATGTTTGTGATATTTCAGAAACTGAAGAAAGACCTCAAACATCTCTGTATAAAACTGGAGCCATCTTATAAAAAAAAAATAACATAAGTTTTAGCAAACGAACAGGAATAATCAGTGTCGGATGTGCTTCTTCAAGTTTGCTCTTCAACCAAAGGAAATCCTGGTATCGTCTTCGAACTTCATATTCACTGGAGTCAAACTCACCACGAGATGTCTGCAAACCAGATGCAGAAAACACAGGCCAAGGTTAGAATACCAGTGTGATAGTTTCCAGAAAAGGAGAACAAAGTAGTTTTAGATTTTGGAGAAAACTGAGTACTTCAAGCGAGTGCAAACATGATTCTATTTTGCCCATGTTATTTGCTTGCTGTTTATTAAAGTGCAATGATCAACTACTAAAACACAACCCATTTTAGCAAGAAATCAAAAGTTCTATTGAAAAAAAAGAAAAAAAAAAGAAAAAAAAAAAAAGAAAAACCAGCACTAAACTGCACACGGAGTGACTTACAATAATTAGCCTACTACAATGTTTCCAAAAGATTTCAATCATTATTTTAGTGTGGCATTTTTCTCTTAGCAATCACAGTTATGTTAATTACTTTTAGGGCAATTCTTTTAAAGTGATTAGTAATCTATGAGCGAAGAAAGTCCATCTTTTAGCATTCTAAAAAAAACCCCAAACAGTTGTCATAGATCCTTGGGACTTGGTGACACTAGTCAAGAATCCCCACATTCAAAACATGAAAACTTCAGCATATCATAGCACTATCACTTCCTGTGCTGCCTAACAGATTCTGTGTTCCATCATCAGTTCCAGTTTTGTAGCCCTTTGTCAGAACTTGCCAACAAACTTTTAAAGCCTAGAAAAAATGCTTTTTACAGTGTTGCAAAATTGTCAGACCATGAGATTTATTTTATCACTGCTCTATCTACTAGAATCAAGCCACAAAGAGCCCGTGTTTTCATTACAGTAATGTGTGCTGTTTAGCATTCATTGTTGCGCTGAGATTTATAATCTGATGCAAGTAAATTCTAAAAAACCTCAGAACACGCTTTTGTAATCTAAACATTTTTGAGGGTTGAATAAAAATTTTTCAAGTTATGTGGGAGGAATGCTATTACTTTATCAACAGCAACCAGAACTTCTAATTAAATACGATAAGAAAGGACAGAATAGATAAAAAAGCAAAAACAATCCACCTTACAGCCCTTCCATACTTGCCTGAAGAAAAAATGTTCTCTTGTCTACAAAAACACGCATAAAGTGAAAATTATTGATAGCAACCTAAAAAAGATAGCTCTCCTCCTACTCTTTAAATATTTTATGAGGAATTGATATCTCCTCTTATTTAAGGATGAATAATTCCCATTTGAAAATTTGGTTTTAAATGAATCTTTTAAAAAGAACTCAAAGTAAAATAAATTAACAGTGCAGTTCTCAAAATGCAGCCTGCAGAATATTTGCCGGTAATCCCAGGAGAGCTGGCTAGTCTCGCGAGGCTGACTTTCTTCCTTATTTCCAGTAAATAATTTGTATTCAGGACAGCCAAAAATACACTTAGTTGTTTCCTAGTATTACTTTTTTCATTGGAGAATTGTGGTGGTTTCCCCAGAAATCATATGCAATTGTAAATGGAAAATAAATGTCCATGTGATAGTGGATGCAGTAATTACAAAAGAATGGAATTGAAAGGCTTCGTAGCAGGTAACAGTTATGAAAGACAAAAGACTGCTAGCCTGCAAGTGACCCAAAAGGCATACATACTTGGGCTAATAGTTTCTTTGAACTGAATCGGTCTTTCTGCTGTTTCATATTCCT
>NW_010338994.1:77054-79560 GCF_000700745.2 Antrostomus carolinensis
ATATAGAGCTGATTTGGCTGTTGAAGAATTATTAGCTATTGTCTCAGCACAAAAACCCTAAGCAACTATGTGTGTAGACTTATACTGAATTTTTTTTCAGGATCTGCTGCAGTGTTTCATATAGTTTTAGTGGTCTATAACTCATGGCAAAATCAGAGTATAATTTAGATTTAGTAATATCCCAGAGAATGGTATGCAAGAAGAATGAAAACACTACTACTGTTACCAATGTAAGCTATTATAGCCATGAGCAGATGCTTACCTTTGTGACTACTCTGTAAGTGATAAATGTTTCAATGGCTGTAATGTGGCTTTCAGGATCATCAACTGTAATGAAGAGATCTCTTAATTCTGGTTCATCTTCAAATTTATACTGGTTTATCATTGATGAGGGGGATATTGGCATTGAAGAACTGAATGAGTTTACCTCAGCCAGTGACGTATCCTACAGATAAGACATGAGAACATCCATATCAATCCATCTTTATATACTTTTATATTTATTCTAAAACTGATGAAAAAGCAAAATGCTACCATTTGACAAGGATGTTATGCATAGCTAGAAAGAGAACTTGATTATGAATGCTAAAATGAATACAAGCACTCAGTAATTGTGTAAGATACTTACCAGCTTTTTAAAAATTGTTAGAAGCCAGTTACTCAGGACTTACAAAGTTTGAATTATCTCTAATAACCTGAACAGGGTGGATAAAACCCGATGATTTTAAGAGAAAACAAGACAAAATCCAAAGGAGAATTTTTATTGCAATTGGATATTTCAGTTTGCATACAGTGTAAAATAAAGTTTAAAATGGAAAACTTTTACAGAGACATAACTTTAATCTTTTTAAAAAGAAAACCAGTAAGTAAGGACGCAGTACAAACTTGTTGCTTAATTTCTAAACAAAGTCAAACCACTGTTTTGCTGAAGTGGAAACCCACTTTTTGATAGCATCAGCCACTTCCACCACAGCTTTCTAAGAATATGCCCCCATAGCAGCTGCTTCTGCTCAGTGTGTTCAGTGATGACCTCTCAAATGCTGTGAAACTGAGTGGAAATTAGAAACAGTCAAAATCCATAATTTTCTTTCTTCGATGCAAGTCTGGATGAGATCTACTAATCTAAAATCTTGAAGGATACAGTGACTAGGAAAATAAATTATATTCATAAAATAGCATAATAAATTAATAAATCACTAAAAATAATAAATTTGCACAATTAAAATAAATCACTTTTAAATATCAAATATTTTATACACTTTTATACAAACGTTTTATACACTTTTTCTAGTATATCCAATGCAATGAAGTGTTTTTATAGCAAACTTGTAAATTAATCTGTTTTCTAAAAGTGTAGTCAGGCTACACTAACTACCAAGTGGCAAAGAGCTGCCCTTTCTGGTGCCTCACTAACTACAGAGCAAGGAGAAAAGGGATGTTGCTAAAGAGAAAACAGCTCAAATGGCAGGAGTGGAAATATGGGAGTCCACAGAAACTCGAGACATCACCCTCCCAAGGCGGATCTCGTGGGTGTGAAGAGCACACCACTGCCGTGCTGCTGAGCTTGGGCTGAGTTGCTTTTTTACTTTTGAATTCAACTGGATCAAAACTTTTTCTGCAACATGTTCTCTCTTGTTCTTTTCCTGCCTTAAGCCTCATTGCCTACCACCATCCCTCTCTGGATTTATCAATGTACTACCACAAATATGGAGTAGACATTTATATTGAGAATTATGCATGGAAAGCACTGATGTCCCAGTCCTCCTCCCATCAGTTACGTACAGTTCTTTGCACAGGTTGACAAAAGCAGGCTGGAAGATGAAAGGTAATGCTTTAAATATTATATAGCTGCTTGCTTGTACACCTGTAAATCACTTTATTTTACTCAGTGTGTTTCTACATGATGTCTATACTGGTATCCAGCCAGCACTGTCCCAAGTGGTGGAGGATAGAGAAGCTGTTTTCACTGCCTGCTAGCACTGGCTGGCCATGCTCTCCATGAGGGATGAGGACTGCTGGTTCGGAGCAGCCCATGGGATCCAAAGCACTGAGACAATGGGAAATCTCCAGGGAAAGAAAAATGCGTGTGAGCATGTAAGGGACTTGAATGGCCATATAACTTGAGGAATAATGACTCTGCAAGACATAAATTGGATCAAGGCAAATGTGTTTCATATTTTCTCATTTTCCATGGGTCATTAATACCTTAATGTTTAATTCCTCCTTCTAGGTTG
Source organism: Antrostomus carolinensis (assembly GCF_000700745.2). NCBI lineage: Eukaryota > Metazoa > Chordata > Aves > Caprimulgiformes > Caprimulgidae > Antrostomus > Antrostomus carolinensis. The sequence goes on from NW_010338994.1 coordinate 79,289, forward strand.
CTACTAAAGATTGCTCTATACAGGCAGGTTTCTGAAAGTGTATTTTTATATGGAAGGGCTTATGAGGAGACCAGCTCCAGTGCAGGTAAGCCCACACTGGGGAGGAGACTTGCGGCAAAAAGGACCGGCAAGGGCTCTTTTGGGGGCTCTTTTGGGGGCTCTTTTAAGCCGGGAAAGCGGCTCTACTGTGCCAGGAACCGGCAGGTTGTGGTCGGGCTGCTGACCAGGCGTGGGCGGAGCCGGCTCCTCCAGCCGCCCTCACTCCTATAAGA
>NW_010338995.1:0-36491 GCF_000700745.2 Antrostomus carolinensis
TCACAGAATGGGATTCCCAGAAAACTGGTGGCCTTGCAGTCATCTTGCAAATGATCTTTGAGGTAAGTTTATCACCCTGTGGCTCCAAGATATCTGGTGGTCTTGTGCAAACAATCTTTGAGACAAGTCCATCGTGCAGTTCCTCACATCACCCCGTGGCTCAAAGATACCTGGTGGTCTTGTGCAAACAATCTTTGAGACAAGTCCACAGTGCAGTTCCTCACAAGGGTATACCCTCAGGACTGCTGAGACAGCTAGTTAGGAAGCCCAGTGAAGAATTCCCATTGTGGGAGAGTAGAAATGTGAGAGGGTCAGCTGAGAAGTAGGCAAATGATGTAAAAAAGGTTCTTGGAAAAAACAGTGTAAAAACTTTGACACCTGTACTATGGTTTATTATTACTTTCATGCACCCAATCCTGATATATTTCATAAAGGAACATAAATGAACAAATATCTTTCTTATTTTCTGTATTCTGGTTTTCTTGGAGAAAAATGCAAAAAAACCTTCAACATATCTGAGTAGTAATGATAAAGTGAATTTCATTGAATTCTTTGATGTAATTTAATTTCGAAAGAGAATAGTTTGGAACAAAAATGAAAAGCATCCTTCAAAGAAAAGTCACTTTCTAGTTTCAAAGTCCCTGAAGGTTATTTTTCGTGTCCATGTGATCTAAGTGAACTGTCAGCCAACAGATGACTTGAGTTGTACATGTCCTTGATTCTATATCCAAATAATCTTCTGTTAGATCAGGGTCTGTATTTTGACTTGATAATGATTTTTGAGGATCTGTGCACAAGGACACAGGAAAGCAAGCATAACATAAAAAATTGCTGAAAGGGAATCCCATATTTTTTTGAAAAACAGTGGAGCACCGCGACTATAAAGTACTTCATAAAATTTAATAAATATTTTTGTTTGTTTGTCCTAAGACTTTAAAATTGTACAAGAATTCTTTCAAGAATCAAAATTCTGTAGCACTGGTTCATTCCAGCATCTCTGATGTTACTGTGGGAACCTGAATGCAAACAGTTAATTCTTCAGGGTGTATGTGTGCTTATTCTTTGGTATGTATATATTTTTTTTTTTTAAGAGGAAAGAAAAAAAGAATGGAACTAAAAGCTGCTGAAATATTCAACCTCTTCGCCCTGACTGAAAGAGTCTGTGAAACGTGGGTTTTTTGTTCTTCCCTCCTGCCCCCCCAAGCCCTGTTATACAACAGAGTTGCCTGAAACAACCTGGCCTCAAAGTCTTGATTACTGATTTTCCTACACACTTAATCTTGTCCAGGCATACTTTAATAGACTTAACATTTCTGCTGAATTGGTAGAGTTTCAGAGTCATCAAAGCTGTATAAACTCATACCTTTAAGTAATCGTCCAGCAAACTCCGATTCCGAGAGATGATGCATTTCATTTTGATTCTGTGTCCTCCAGGTGAATTTTTTTAATGTAGTACCCAGAAGGCACAACCAAGAGATGACCTTTATTGTCACCCCTTGATACTGTCAGGTGAAAATGACTCTTTGTTAGTTTAAAAGCCATGTGTTCCTCTGATAGGAAGCCTCCAATGCCTTTCCCATGAGAGCTGATGACCCTGTGCAATTTGTTGCCAAACGCTTCCATCCCAGTGCTGTCTCATTGCCTGCTGCATAGTGTCCAGGATGCTAGTGGGCATTGTGAGGCAGGATCCCCAGAATTCCCAGACAAGATGGGAATTTCCGAACTTATTTTCTTGCTTCTAGCCTCCGGTTGATGAAAGCAGTCCAGTCCAGCAGAGCAGCACAGTCCGGCCATGTGGAGTGTGAGAAATAATCAGTGGCTTAGCTTTGGTGATTTGAACTTACCCCTGAGTTTACCTTCTTTCAGCATCAAAAGCTCTCACTATTACACCATAAAGAGCGAGAACTGCCTGAAAAGTAGATATGTATCTACTTCCTCTGCTTTCTTTGTACCTTTTCTCTGCTTGTGTCCTTGAAGTCTTTATGGCCGATTACGCCAGGATTGTCGACTTCTCTGTGTGCTATAGGCCTTGCAATCCTAATGCTTCTAAAGCAAGGACTTAGAGTGGCTGAGAGTTTCTGACCTAGCACTTATGGAATGCACTCATGAAGATTATAATTAAATAGTAGCTAATTGAAACAGATTTACAGACCTTTATGGGTTTTAACAGAAAAAAATTCTCCTTTCTTTTGATGTAAATATTTTTATTGCTTTGTTTTCTAGTAATGTGAATGGAAAGAAGGAAGCTTGGCATTTGGTTTAGTGGAATCTTATCCAGAATCTAGGACTGTGTGGATCTTGACTTTAAATATTTTTATGGCATGCTTTGTCTCGGAATACTTTAAGGATGATGTGATTTTTTTCCTCTTCGTTTTCATGTTTCTCATGAGTTGTCAGTCTTAGATCTCCAGTCTACAAGCAGACATGAAGATTAAACTGAAGCCTTCAATCTTATCTTGAAGGGTAGTCAATACATGTTTTATTTCCACTCTAAAACTTCAAGGAAGGGTTTTTGTGATTGTCTTTTTTTAGTGCTTGATTTTGGAAGTGTATCAACAAGAACAGTCAGTGAAGCAGAATCCTGTCTGTGTTTCTACTTGTGAGTCAAAATAATGTCAAATTCATTTCTAGCTGTTGTTATTAAATATATGTGCATTGATCACTGGCTAAATTCTTTGCATTTTTTTTCTTCTTTCATTGAAATATATGCTGGAGAAGAGTATTACTAGCTAAAAGTGTTGGTTATATATAGTGAGAGCTGAGGGATTGCAAGCTTCTTTGGGTTTAGGAATTTTGTTCTTTTAGTAGGAAGGAGAAAAATGTCAAAGATTTTCTTATTGGCTGAGGATGTCACCACTTAGGTACATGTAAAGTATTTGCTAATGAGCATTAAGTGACAATGTGACAAACCTGAGTTCATTTAGCATGCAGACAGGAAACAGATGCCTTTTAAAATAAAAATATAGAGAGGAAATTTTTCTCTTCACTTCAGACTTTAAAACTTTTAGTGTTCTTTTTTCCACCTGTGTAGTCTTTGGCTGAAGAGTATCTCTAGAGCTTATTGACTGCTATGGTTAAGATCCTTCCCTCTCAAACTGTGAACAGAACAAACTTCAGTGTTTATTTTAAAGTACTTTACCAGCTTATGTTGTGTTTTAAGTCTGTTTTTTTATTTTAGTGTTTTGGCAGACAGAATCCTGTCCTGTAGTAGCAGCCTCCACAGATGAGTCTGCGTTTTGTATTAGGAATTTGTTTACTGAATAAAGCATCTCACTGATAGGAATTCCCTGCAATATTTTTCTGTTTCTCCCTTGTCCACTTTTCCAAAGTTTAAAGTAAAATGTTTCTTTTTTTTGTGAAGATTTTGTTAAAAACAAAACCCAAACTCATCCTCACTATGGATTTTTTGAAGTTCATTTGAGTGTGCAAGTGCTCCTTGGCAGCAAATGAATTGAAGATGATTTTGGAGTTGGGGGTAGGATGAACTTGAGCTTTGTTTTAGCAGATTCTCTGTTGCCTCCTTTTTGGAGAAAATAAATGGAAAAAGAAAGGCAAAATCTAGATGCTTTCAATTTGGTGAGAGATGGCAGCTAGGAATTCTCCTGCAGCTAGATGGCAGGAGGAGAGAAAAATGAGCAGAGAAGTCCTCTTTCTTGTTTAACACTATGCATCCCCTCCTCCCAAATGCTTGTGGACAGGGAAGGATGAGGAAAGAAAACGATTCCTTGTTACTAGTGTAAGTTACTGAATTTGGCGTGGTCAGTCAGGTCTCCCTTCAGTGCAGCATCACTAGACTTACTTCTGTTGAGAATAACCAAAACAATTTGCTGTTCTATCCAAATGCTAATGCATTATTCCTTACGTGTTTTTCTTTCTTTGGAAGATAATGTTTTCTAGTCCCTGCACAGCATTAGCAAATACAACGCTGTCTTCTCATCTGAAAAGCACGTGTGCAGCTGCCACTTGCTGTTGCGGATTCAGCCTGCTGTAGAATTCAGTGGAGACAAAACCCTTGCATCCATCCCTGGCACAGGGAGGAATACAGATCCAACCTTGGTCTCTCCTCAGGGTCTACTGTTGCATTGTTAAGGGGATATTTGTTAGAGTGTAGTTACAGAATATTGTAAGAGTTTTATCAATAGATGTTAGCTTGAATTGTGCCAAGAAAAAAACATGGTTTTTTTAGTCTATAAACCAAGACCAGAGGACTTAAAAATAGAAAGGTTTTTGGTATAGAATTGAGGTAGGTGTTAAGCATATTTCATGCAGAAATATAGTTTGAAGGTACATCAGGTACCTCAAAAATCAGAACCAACAAATGAAAATTATCAACATTGCTTAACTGAAAAATCTACTGTAAACCTTCTCTTTGGGGAGAATTCCCCCCCCTCCTGCTGTGCATACCTGTGAAAGGGAAACACGTTTCTCCTGAGGGCATTTGTGTGGGATATAGCCTGTTGCCCCATCTGAAATAGATGGAGTTTTGGGAACTCTAGCATTGCTATATGGAAAGAAGAGTAGCTTGTGTCTAGATGCTCTACTTTTAACATTTAGTAGCATTCTTCTATGTCTTGGTGGATTTGTCTGCTGCATGTTCGTCACAGTGGCAATCGGTGTTGAAGGGAAGTGGGAAAGAAGTTAGATATTTTCTAGAAGAACTCTCATTTTGTGTGTACATATCCACTGAGCTTCCAGAGGAATCAGGCTTGGGTTTTCACTCCTGGAAACACAGAACTGACACTATGCAGGCAGAAGAGATCTGGCTCATTTTGCTAGTTGTGTGTTTGGTATGTCCTTTCTAATTTTTGCATAGTTGACTGCAGAAACAGATGTTTTGTTTTAATTAGTGTAGTGCTTTGCATAGTCTTAAAGCAAATAGTAAAGTAGCTGTGTAGCTGTGAATGCTTTTATATAATTTGTGATTGTCTTTCTGGAGAATTTCTTCAGAATTATGAAATATATCAAAATAAGAATTGAATTTATTTTTTCTGTCAGCTGTCTTTGGCTAAAAACAAACTGTTTGACTGTTCTTATCCAACTCTGAAGATAAACTTGCTTTCTCATAATACATTTGGTTTTTGTATCTTTCTTTTCTTCTTGAATCCTTTAAAAGAACAGAAATTGAACTAATGGTAGAAAATTTTGAGTTCCATAGAAGTGGCAAAGATGGCAACTCCATTAGAGTGAGTAGGGTTATTTACAGATGTCAGATCAGTCTGCAGAGAATAAACACCAATAAAACAATTCTATTTGTTATGGGATAGATAACAACCTGTACTGCTGTGGTAAGAGTCATTTCTACTAGTGCAGATGAGAATGTTTTGGATGTACAACTAATAATGTGAGTGAAGTAGGAGCCATGTTGTTGTGTCATTTCACTTTCTATATAGAGATTGTGTTCTGATCTTCGTTGATTTTAAGATTATTTCTGATGAGTCCTCTCTTCATACTTCACTTTTGCGTGAAAAGTAGGCTGCTATTTTAGGTATGTGGCAACTCCATATAGAGTGATATGAGAATGCTGACATATCAGGGTAAGGTTTGTAGATTAAAGGTGGTCAAAGGTTCCCTATGGCACTTTGAATCTAGGCATGGAATTTTTTCAGCTTGTTCAGAGAGCTGACTTTTTATTTAGGTTTCTGTGGCATGTGACTAATATCTTTCACTGCATAGGTCTCTTCTGCAAAGTAGTCAAGTTCCTGGCAGACAAAATTTAACAAAACAATTTTTCTCATATGCAGAGGTGTTGAGGAAGCAGATGTGCTTTATGCTTTGGATCTTAACTCTTGGCATCCTATTGGTGTTGGCTAGGTCATGATGTGTTGTTTAAAAATTGATTAAGCTGACAAGATTTGTTGTTTTATAAGGGTAGCATTGCCCTTGGGACAGATGGAAAAACATACTTGCATAGTCTCTATTTCTAACAGTCTCTGTTTCTCTGAGAGTCTCTAAGGTTTGCAGAGAAAGATGAAGTAAATAGTAATTTCATAGTGTGTTTTTACTGAAGAGGAAAACTAGTATAGTGTTTTTAAAAGTATGTAAATGATGGTAAAGTAAATGTTCACACTTAAAAATTTCCCCTGAAGTGAGGTATTTATTCAAGTGGGAACTTTTTCTTGGGCTTATTTACAGAAATCGGATTTTAAAAAAATATATTAATTTTAAAAAAATCGTTTACAGTGGAGACCAATTAGATTGTGTGTGCAGAGAGAAAATGGATAGCCCAAGGAAATTATCAGATGACTAATATTTTCAAAGACTGTTCAAATTTTTTTTTAGTCTTTTTGTAATAGGAAAATAGCAGCAATAATCCAATATTCAGCTGTTTGACAGGGAGAAGCAAAACTTGTTACTGCAAAGTAATGAAGAGCGAGAAGCCGAGGCATGCTGCATAAAACTGTGGCTATACAAAAGTGAAACAAGTTTTTTTTTAACTTACTGCTTTTTTTTCCTCTTTGAAATCTGTACTAATTAACATCAAAAAGAATAAATTTTTTTACCATTTTAGAGATGTGAATTTCTTCTAAGGAACCAACATTTTTATTTGAAATTTCCTGGTTTAGTTTTATTGTTCATACTGATGGTCTGTTTCCTTCCTCCCATGCAGTGAGAGTCCATTTTGGATCTGTGAAAACAATCTTCACATTATCCTCTGGATCAGAGCTTGTTTAGAGGGCTCTGGGGTTGTCTTTTGTTCCTAGCAGCAAATTGCTCAAGACCTGAGGGGCAAGCAGAGAGGCTGTGACTACAGTCACTGTGCTCTTCATTCCTTGCCATTTATACCAACATCATGCATTGATTTAACTCCGTCTTTGGAATGGGGACAGACGTTGGCTTCCTGATGTGTAGGACCAATGTGTATAGCCAATCCAAGAAAACGACCTTTTGTTTGATACTTGGGTTCACTTAATTCAGCTGGGACTTAGAACATCTACTGGCACAGTCCTCAACATCATCAAAGCTTTGCAGTATGTCTCCTGACAGCAAAGCCACAGAGATTTTCCTCCTTTGGCAATGGGAAATCTGAGTTATTGTCTGAAATAGACATTAAAAAAAAAAAAGCTAGGTTTTTTTTTTTACCTGTTGGTTACTCAGATCTTTGAAAATAATTTTATACTTAACTATTTGCTTATGCTTTCTTCAGTAAAAGATGGTGCCTCAAAATCACACTAAGCAAGTATACCTGGAGTTTTGTCATTGTAACTTGGTGCCATTTTAGATGAGAAGAATGTTCTGTAATTACTTTATCTTTAAAATTTGTTAAGAGATCAGCTATAAGTTTTGTTGCCCATTTTTTAATAATATAAGTGTTAATATAATAGTACACAGCATTACCTCACCAGGTCAAACCATTGACTTTAATTAGGAGGGAACCTCTGGAAATCTCTGGTGATAAGGAGAGGAGAAATTGCATGTTCTTTAATGTACTTTGTGTTGATTTGAGTAATCTTTAAAAGTTGTCAGTCATGAGAGAAAAAGATCCTCCCTGTGGCACTAATTGTATTTTCATATACGAATTATGGTAATGACTGAAGAGCTGTAATTTTATTATCCATATCTCTGCATTTTATAGCAGTGTGTAATTAATAGCTGACATTTAAACCCTATACTGAGGGCTGCTGATTTGAATGTTGGTACTGTGTATTAGAGCAGTAAGGGAGGAACAACTCTGCAGTCACCTTAGCTGATCGGTCTTTCTGTCTTGGCATCCTTATATACTGGCCCATCCTGGAAATCCGGTGCCCCCAGAAATAAGGGTTGTTCTGATGTCTAGTTCTATTTGATTCATAGTTAACGTGTACCTGTCTAATAAGACCTCTACTAAACTGTGTCTTAGGACCAGTAAAGCATTTTAGCACTTAATCTAGCAAGAGCTTTTAACAGTACAGACAGAAGTAAAATATAGCTGCTAAGATTTAAACTCCTACCTCAGGCAGAAGAAGTGGAGGGATGGGGAGCATATTACCTGAACTAGTCTTTGGATTGGGATCTAATGCAAAAGCTAGATTATTCGTCACCCTTCTGGTACTAATCCATGTTTATACAATGTGACAAACACCTGCACTGTGTCAAGAATGTTTACTTGGATAACTTCATAACTATTAAAATGCTGGATAGAGAACACTTGCTTAATTTCCAAGATGTACCAGATTGTATAATCTTTGTGTGTAACAATTATGTCTGGTGGTAGAAGTAATATTTTAAAGTTTTCCTTCATTGACTTTTAAAAAAAAATATTTATCACAGATAAATTGGTATAGAAGATACTAGAGTATTTTTATTACTAAAATAAAACTGTGCATGGAAGCAGAGAAAAGATAGCAGTTCATTTATATTAGTAGAATGATGAGATGAATGGAAGAAATCTGTAATCTGTCTCTTGTAAATTGACACCCATTTTCTGTTCCAGAAGTTATCCTGGGATGGCCTGGGCCCAAGTCACAGTCCACAGAGCAACTGAAAAATGGTGCCCTCAGCTCCTTATCATCTGCTAGTGCCAACATTACATGGGCTATAGTACCATCTGCAGCCCAGGATGGACAAGCACTACAGCCAAATACAGAGGTAAGCATGCTGGGTCTCTATAAGCCATTTTTGTTGTATCTCAGACTTTACATTGGTCATATACAAACCATATATGATGGTGGATGCTTTTATTTATTACTTATTATAGTTTTTATTTATAGTACCCTATTTGTTTAAAACTAGTTGTAAAAATGCTAAGTTTCATGCAAAAGTGCACTCTAAAAACTAGAAAAATACTTTGACAATATTGCTGTGTGCTTTTGCCTCTCTGAGGTACTTGGGACAGAGACAGTGGACTATGGCAAGCATCCAATCTCTTCTCTAGTTGTAAAAGCATTTAACAAACTGTTGCTAAACATTTCTGTCTTCTGGTGACAGAAACAACTGTTTTTTTATGGTGGTTTGAGGTAGACAGGAGGCACTAGGACCACAACATTTGCTTGCTATTTGTTCCATGTTGCTGCTTGCTCTTGGGTGTCTCTTGAGTACAGCTGAGTATTCTCTGAGTTGAAAAACAATATTGTTTTCTGACTCCTTTTCCTGTTAAGTGATGATGGGCAGAACTTGTCCACACCATCCTGCACTAGCCTGTTGATTTGTGCTTTTGTGGCATTTGCTTGGTAAAGGGCGATTCTGAAGCATCAACTCTTTGAGGAGGCTCACAGCTGCGTGTCAGGCATCTCATGCACTGAAAGTCTCTCACCATGCCAAACCTTCTCCAGCTTCTACTGTCTGCTTCGGTTACCGGTACAGCCCACCAGGAAAACACTTCACTCTCAGACCCCACAGATTGTAGGGCACCTGGAGCACATGAGACCTGGAGAACTGAGAAGAAGTTTTTGAGAGAGCTGAAGAAACCCTTTTCTACTAGTGAATGTTATTTGGCAATTGGAATGGCTTGAATTAAATTATATCACCTTTAACAAAAATATGTAATGGCTGGGGACATCAATAAAGCTGTTTGTTTTTCCAGTTCTTTCGTAGTATCTTGAATTGAATATAGTTTAAAAAATCTAAGGCTAAATGAGGTGGTTTTTTTTTTTTTAATGTTACTTATTACTTTCTCCTTTTCCAGGTCTGTCCTTAGAAAGTACTTTCAAATTCTGTTACTCCTAGTGTCCATTAATCACAATGTTTAAATTACCTTTAATTGCTTTTTATTAGGAAGTTGTGTAATTTCTTTTCTAGATAAGCCAGATGCAGTTCTTAGTGTGTTTTTAAGAGGCTATTTAAGAATATTGTTTTGAGAGTTACTGCTTTACTCACTAATACAGTGCTGCTTGTTTCATTAGTTTTTAGATGTTTTTATTCTTGACCACCTGGTAAAGCCAAATGGGATGTGGAAGCATGGGTTTTGCAGCAAGAACATAAAGAGCAGCAGCTGATTTAACTCATCTCAGGGTATCATTTTGCGATTGAATTTAGCCATTTATGACTTATTTTAAATTACAGGTTTTTTAAAAGTCCAGTCTCCTCCCCTTCACTTGCTGATGAGAGGTACCAAGTTGTGCTTGTGGCTTGAGGTACTGCTTTGCTCATGGGACTCGTGATTTATTGAGAAGGGAATACCCTTGAAGAGATGGATATAAGCAAGGGAGCATAGCACTGTTTGTAATACAGAATCCTCAGCACTTTCTGGGCAGTCTTCCTGAAATCAACAGCCTGGATTTGGAAGCCCTGGGGCACTAGCACTTAAAAAAAAAGAAAAAAGAAGGAAAAAAACAACAAAAAAAGATAATAAATAGGACTTCACTTATAAAAAAGCTCAACTGAAGATGATGTTTTTGTCAGAAGCAGTTAAGTGGAAGTTTAGGGATTGGTGGAACAACAAGAAGCAGCTGGACTCCTAATTTTTATTACGGTAGTACAGTTTATTAAGCAGAAATTTGGCTTTGCCCCAAGAAGGTGACCTGAATCAGGATTCAGGAAGCTTTTTCCAACCTGGAGTCTTCCCTTCCACTGAGTCCTTGCGTGCTTCTTGTTGTCTGAGATCGATACTGTTGGCTTGCAATTTGAAGTGCTCTTTTAAACGTAGCTGATGCATTTTTCAGTTGTGTTAATTTTGGTCAAGATATCAGTGCCCCATTGTAAGGCTGAAGCACAAAACCTGATTTGTGGAAGAGGTGAACAGTTACATCTAACACAAGTTGGAGATTTTGTGTTTTCATATTCATCTTCAGATCAAGCAAGTTGTCATGCCCTGTTACAGAGGCTACACATCTCAGCTGCTGCGGTCCGATCTTTTTCTGGGAGAGGAGGTGAAGTTTTCCTAGAGTGTTGCAGATTCTGTCCAGCTGTCTAAGCTGAGCAAAGTGTTGAACTAGAAGCTACAGCTTCATGTTGTTGTGGCTAGAAATAGTGGGAGAACAGGCCTTGAAGAAGAGAAAAATCTTTTGAGCAACTGTGGCAATTTGACCCACAGTGGGACCATGTGGTCCTGCACTCACTCCCCCCACCCGGTGAGATGTGATGGGAGACACAACAAAGGGGGCACAGGATTAGGAATGAAGGACAGGGACGGCTCACTCACCAGTGATGGTCACGGGCAAAACAGACTCAACTTGAGGAAGAAAAATCAATTTAATTTGTTGCCATTCATCTAAGTAATGCAATGAGACATAACAACCACATCTTACAACACCTTCCCCCCACCCCTCCCTTCTTCCTGGGCTCAAATCACTTTGCTCCCCATTTCTCCACTTTCCCTGCCAGTGGCACAGGGGGCAGGGAATGGGGGTTCAGTCAGTTCACCTTCTGCTGCTCTTCCTGGTATGAAAGTCCAGGAACAAGACACGGACCTCTTTGGGCTCAACTCCCAGCTCTGGCATGGGGACACCCACGGGCTGCTGTTCACCATCCGGTGAACTGGGTGTGGCTCTCTGTCTTTTCCTCTGGCAACGAAGCTCTCTCTGTGTCTGACTGTTTTTTATTTTGGCCGATGGTTGTATTTTGTTAGGTCAACGGCCTCTCCTCCAGGTTCACCCCCACCTTCTTCTTTTCAGGACAGTCCTTCCCCTCACCAATATGGATTCCAGAGGCGTTTCTCTAGTGCTCATTGGCCCAGCCTGGGCTTGGGAGGTCTCTGGCTTGGAGCCAGGGGAGCTTTTTCCCCTCACAAGGTGGCCCTTCCCCCCACTACCAAAAAAAAGGTGGCTTTCCCCCCCTGCCAACCCAACACAGCAACAGAGCTGTTACCCTGCTAAGGATGCTGAGCTAGTTATCACGCAGGAGGTGGTATCCACCACCCCCCAAAGTTATCAAAGGTGTTTGACATAACACACTTTACAATTCTGTGTGCAGGATTTAAGCATATTTTGCAATATATTCTGGCCTGTTGTGGGTCCAAGGCAGGAGCCCAGGTTTGGCATTGAGTAGCCAGTTAATTTTCAAAAATACAAAAGCACTGACTGGGCCAATTACTTAGTACGTGTCATTATGTATAAAAACAACAGCAAATCGTCACACTCCACTTGTTTTGTAATCCAGATACATTGTTAATAACTGGTGGCATCAGCAGAGAATGAGGAAATGCATCTAGGTGACATTGACAAACTTCTGACACTGGAGACCCTTGATTTCTTCTGTTTAAAGGTAGCTTCTTTTAGATGTAGAAGAAAAGAGGAATCCACAACTGTCATTCAAATGAAGCTTATTTCTTTTAATTATTTTCTTTTAAAAAACCCCAGATGAGGCCCTGGATGATCCTCATTTCTGAAGAAGTTGGTAGTGTATTAATGGGTCTCAGTTTTCAAAATATACCTGCAAAAGAAGTGAGCCTTGCTTTGCAAAAGTTAACAGAGTGCTGGTTCCTCTGTCAGTGCTATCAAAATTAATTCCAGTTTCTTCTTGGACTGGACCTAGAATTTTATTTTTAAAAAATCTGTACTGTTTTATTATATAACCTCTGTCTCTTAGTCAGAAGCCCATACCCCAAAGGGATGGCAGAGAGCTTTTTGGCTAACGCTCAGCGTTATATAGTAGAGGTACTGACCAAACAAATTGTGAATTGACCTGTAGTCTGAAATAGAAAAAGCCATCAAATTACTACCCCTGAGGAACAACCGACTCAGCTGCTTGTATTATAGAATGTTATTTATAAGGAGAAGATAATTTTAGGTACATGGATCAGCAGTGATTTTAAAAAGAAACAGAGATGTTTGTTATGTTGGGGGGGAGCTGACAGCTGAGGAATCTTTCCTGTACAGCAGGCTGCCAGTGGCAGCGGTTTCCAAGTGGCTGAATGTGTTTAGTGATAGCTGTGTTAATTCTCAGCAAGCATATAGACACTCTGCAGCAGTGCATTAAGCTACATCATTAACAAACCAATGACTTGTTCTCTGCCGTGTTTTTTATGTGTTTACGAAGAAGCATGGATCTTCATAATTCTCCTCTGGAATAACAAGGCTCACCTGATGCAGTTTTCTTTGAATACTTAAGCATTCTTGAGGGATATAGTAAGTTCTGGAGTTGAGTTTTGATGCCATAGATAACTAAAGTAAAACCTTCCTTTTGGTCTGTCACACTGTCAGGGTTTCGGGAAGGCAGAGTTTCTCCCCTGGTGAAATAATGTAGCAGCTGAAGATTCTTCTCTTTAGATAATGTGTTGGTGTTGACTTGCTTCCAAATGCGGGGATAACATTTGAGATACTGCTTAAGCTAGTTCAGAAAATACAAGATTTTGTGGCAGAGATTATTTTCTTGTGTATTCCTTGCCTATTTTAGCATGTCCTTTCTTGTTGCTGCTGTTTTGTCTTTCCAGATGACTTTTCTTTTAGGGTTGTGATATAGGACACCATGAAGTTAAAGCCTGTTACCTTTACTGGAAGAAGTAACGCCTGACAGTGAAATGCCGGATCAAGCACCTTTGTCTTATTTTTCTTACCTTTTTTTTTTTTTTTTCTTTTTTGTATAAGCCTCCAAGTTTTAGTTAGTTTCCTTCTTTGGACTTTTGTTGGTCCACCTGAAACATCAGGTGGAAGCAGGGATAAGGGCTGAGCTGAACAAAACTAGTTTCCATCTGATGTGAGTTGATGTGAAATACTTTTGTGCAATCTCTAGTGAACCACTTTGGACTTCTTGGTGTAATCTATGTTGTTATTTCAAGGTATTATTTAGAGTTTTTCCTCTTAAAGCAGATCAGGACAAATCTGGTATGGAATATGTGAGAATACACTCTTCAGAGCTGAGACATGAACTTGGTCTTTGTCCAGTCTGCAGTAAACGGAATCCTGCTTCCTTCATTTAAAGGTTTATAATTTTGAAATTCCTTTCAAGAAATTCGTAAATTGATTAGTTTTAAAATATTGAGTCTCATAGTAAATTCAGCTGTAATAAACTTGGTGCCTAAGTAGAATAAAGGTGTGAATCACTTCCATGTGTAAGCTACTGTTCCAGTTCAACTAATTGTCATTTTGGGTGCCAGAATTCCCCTTCTGAGCTGACAAAATGTCACTGCAGGCCAAATGCTTCCCTTGGCAGCCAAATACAAATGGGAAACAGGCTGTTCTTATGCGGGACCTGAGAAGGAAAGAATAATTTTCTTCTATCATAGAATCACAGAATGGTTTGGGTTGGAAGGGACCTTGAAGATCATCTAGTTCCAACCCCCCTGCCATCAGCAGGGACACCTTCCACTAGATCAGGTTGCTCAAAGCCTCATCCAGCCTGGCCTTGAACACTTCCAGGGAGGGGGCATCAACAACTTCCTTGGGCAATCTGTTCCAGTGTCTGACCACCCTCACAGTGAAGAACTTCTTCCTAATATCTAATCTAAACATCCTCTCTTCCAGTTTAAAGCCATTTCCCCTTGTTTTGTCATTAACTGTCCTTATGAAAAGTCCCTCCCCAGCTTTCTTGTAGCCCCTTCAGGTACTGGAAGGCTGCTATAAGATCTCCCCAGAGCCTTCTCTTCTCCAGGCTGAACAGTCCCAACGCTCTCAGTTATCTAACAGCTTAACTAAGAATTATTACAAAAATCATGCTGTAGCTACATCTGCAGTTTAGTTCTCTTCACGTGATTTTTATGCCTTAAAATGCCATGCCAGCTGATTCTTTCCATCCTGTGGATCTGGTACATATGCAGTTGCTCTGCTTTCCTGTCTCTAATTTTCCCCTGCTTGTGTGCATGAGGAACTGTACACAGGCTCCATATTGAAGTGTCTTTTTAATAGCATTGAAGTTTCGGCTCTGTAGGATTGAGGCTTTAGCTCTGATTATCTAACTGCTAAACCAGGTTTTAATTGTGGTAGTGATTGCAAGAGCAGTCAAGTCCAGGTCATTAAAGATATTTCAGTCCCCTTGATCATCTGAACCTTGATGTTTTCAACTCTAAGAAGGAACTGCGCTATTTATGGGAGGTACTGAATTGTTCTTAATTTTAAAAGTTTGTGGTTTTGTCCAGTCTCTTCAGGTGATAGTCACTTTCAAGCTAAAGTTGTTTTCTGTCTGTGAGTTAGTATACATCCTAATATGATACTTCATCCTTCACAGAGTATGTAATAGCCTTTAGAGCTGTGTAGTTAGAGATGCTAAGAAATAATTTTAAAAACACTCCTGCAATTTTAGAAGCTAAGCTAGATACAAGGAATTATTTCTAATTTAGCATGACCTTTTCTTTAGATATGTGTCTCAGCAGACTCGGCCAGGACTGTGGAATATTTGCTGGTGTAAATTGTTCCTAATGTTTCCTAGTTCCTTTTTGTACTTTACATAAATCTGTGTAATCAATGTTGGGAGATCAGCTTAGCCATGAACATACAGTGCTAGCCACAAGTGCAGTAATGGAAAGAGAACAGATCAGGGTGGGAAAGTAACATTTGCAGTATTACAGAGAGTCCCTTTTTACTGTTCAGTACAGACATTACAGGATTCCTGAACGTGCTCTGCTTTTTGCTTTCTGCATGATTAAGTACTTTTTCAGCTGAAGAGCACAGTAAATGGCCTGTAATGACTTGGATAGCTAAATTAATCTCTAGGCAAAGATGGTACCAGTTAATCCATTCACTAACAGACCATCTAAAAAATGAAATCTGAGATAATCAATTGAAGGTATATTTAAGGATAATCAAGGGAAGGTATATTTAAGGATTAAATGTACAATTACACTAAAAGTAGAATTAAAGGACCCTAAGCCTGATACGGGAGCACTGACAATGACTAAGATAATCTAGCTAATTTTGACTTTGTTTTTTTTGATAGCTTTCTGGAATAGTTACTCTGTGTCAGCAAACAACCTCTAGTAAAACTGTTTACACAAATAATTAATAAAAGTTTAGCTCCAGCCAAAGCCATTTCATTTTGTTAAGTCACTCCCACCTCCAAAATGCATGTATTCCAGCTGCTAGCTATATAGTGTGTTTGCAATAATAGTCTACTTAAAACAAAAATATGAAGCTTTGATACAAAATTTGCATCTAATTTGAATAAACATGAGGCTTTGATTTATGTGGTCTTCCATAATTACTAGTGACATTCAGTGAAAACTAATCATTGGAATATGAGGAACTCAGGTTCTGTTGCAGTAAGGCTTAAAAATTGAGTTAAAATGGATCAATTGCTTACTCTGTTCATTATAAAACTTGTGCCCTCTGCAAAACGAACTCTGAAGCCAATGCTAATTTTATTTCAAGATTGTACACTAGTTGATTTGTTGTGTGCTGATTGATTGCCTTTGTGCTGTCAGTTTTACTTCTTAGTATGTTTATATATGTGAGTTCAGCAATACTGCCCATTAGTAAGCTTCCCTGTTTCATTAAGACTGTCAATAACTGAGCTAGACTTTTGTAAGCTGGGCTGAACTCTTCTACAATGAATATTTGTCTCAGGTTGGAATTGCTTTATCTTGCTTAGTGAAGCGTTATCCAAAGTGGCTTCAGCTGTTCCATCTGGTCTTACTAGGAAAAAATAAGGTTTTCTGCTTGTAGTGATAAATTCTAGTGATTCTTTATTTGAAAAGCATGGAATGTGGAAACAGCTGGGATGAAAGTATTGAATTATAAAACTTTGTCTCAGAGGAGGAGTTGGAAGGAGAAGATGAGAGGCAGGACTCTTCTATATTATAGTGTAGAGAAACAGCACAGTTGTCTTCACAGTCTGAGATGGACCAAGCAATTCATCAGCCTGAGAGCAAATCTGAGAAGCTTTTCAAGTACAGAGTTCCACTGTCCTCAAGAAGGTAGTTGTATAAAAGATGGCAATCTTCTAGGCTCAATTTGTTTCACATATATATGAAATATTCTGGTAAGATTTACTTTTCTTTTTAAAGACTTGTGCCTGTCTTTTTTTTAAAAAAAAATAAATATTATTTTGTGTGTGTGTGTGGCAGCAACGGGAATGTGTATAGGGGATGGGACAAGAAATTGCAGAAAGAGTCAAGATGGTTTAATGAACATGTTGCCTTGAAGAAAGATTGTTAATACTGCTTATATTAGCATGTCTTTACCATTTCTCTCCTCTTATAAATATGCTGGGATGTGATATTGCATACAAAAACAGCACTGCAAGAACTGGATTTACATATAGATTAGTATTGCAAGACCAGCTGATTGTAAAGGTTAAATTTGTAGTTGTCCATCTTTTTGTGCCCCCTTGGCATTTGTGAATGCTATATTGTTGATTAATGTTGTAGCATTTTTCTGCCATAAATTTCCTTAGCTGGCATACAAAGCGCCATAAGAGATGAGAATTGCAGCTGGCTGCATGACTTCTGCAGGTCTGTTAATTCCTAACTTTCAGTTACTGGGATTTGCAGGCAGAATCCTTATGGAATCACAGGTTGGAAAGGACCTCCAGAGGTCCTGCAGCTCAACACTGCTCAAAGCAGAGCTAATCATGTCAGCTTGCTCAGGGTTGTGTCCACCTCCAACAGTGGAGGTCCCACAGTCTCTGCACAAACTGTTGCAGTTTCTCTGGGGATTTTACCAGTGGGAGCAAAACTCCATGTGAGTATGATGCCGTTCCTTATCTGTGTGCTCTACTGTCTGGTGGGCAACTAAAATCGCCTGCTGAATCCCTTACCAAAAAGTGTTTGTCTTTCCCTTATTTGTGGGAGTATGAGGCAAGTTGCTCCCAGTTCTTCAGGTTTCTCCCCAAGAGTCTCATTCTAGAGAGATTCCCTTTTAACACAGGGGATATCTAGAGAGTGTAGCCACCTGCCATGCTTCTTCATGATTAGTCTCTTGTCACCAACCTGCTGCTCAGTGCAGTCTTCTGTCTTTAGCTTCCCAAAAGTTATAAGCATGTAACTTTCAGACTCCTCACAATCTCTCAAGTCCTGCCTGGCCTGTGATGGGAATCTCTCGTGATGCACTGTGTGGTTTCTAAGCTTGTAAATTCTGAGTAACTTACTTTGGATAGTGTCAGATGCTGCATTTATAGCTATCTTGCTTCTAAAACATTTGATTCTCAAACCAAAACTGAGTATCTTTCAGGAAATTGTTATTCGCTAGTATCTGTATTGCATTAGGAATAGGTTTTCTTAAAATTGTTGATGATATGGTACTGTATTTCTCATGGTTTTAGGTTAACATAGAATTTACTCTTGTGATTTATGCTAGCATTCAAGGTTTTTTGCTTCAATTTAGGACAAGTCCATGGGGCTTTTCCCTTTGCACATTTTTTTTGTAGTCTCATGTTGCTGTTCCTTTATGATGATACCAGTGATGAAAAATATTTATTCCCAGTTCTTACTGAATTTATGCAATGCTGCAAAGTCCTCTTGTGTTTTAGGATTCTGATTAAACAGTGTTGTATTTCAGTCGCCCTCATTTCATGAAGGATGCTCACAGGAAGTGTGGACTGGTCCTGGTTCTTAATCTTTTCCTGTGGAATCTGTGCTTGGGAATTAGCTGCTTTTCCTCAGCAGGCTGAAAAAGGGTTTAGGTTTATGAAAATCAGAATTTGCAAGAGGAGTTGTCTTAAGAAGATGATGTGAACATTTAGGGGGAAAGTTGTTCAACAAACATTATTTGGTACATAACAGGATTACAGTGCTGTAGGTAACCCATATGAGGATGGCTGTTTAAAAGGATGTTAAGTCACTGATTGATTCTTTATTCTTAAACATAATCCCTTTCATGGTTAGTTTCTAATATTTTTCTAAAGGCTTACACAGGCTAAACTGCAAAATAAACATAGATGCCCTTTGTTTCATGTTGCATGCATTTTTTCCTATTCTTTAAACAACAAACTAACCCTTTTTCTTCTTAAATCTCTTATGTTATCTGGTCCTCATCACTGCTATATTGTAGTATTTACCTCTAAATGTGGTCACAGGTCAGAGTTAAACACATCTGCAGTGTGGGAAACGGAAGCTTTCTGAGCTTGTTCTTTAAGGGTGAAAAGACTTCTGTTCCTGGAGATACTACTGCAAAACATTAACAAAAAAGCAGTAGTAAAGCTCTCAATAGTGAATGTCTGGATAATGCGCTTGCTTCCAGATCCCTGGCAGATTGGTTCTGTTGGGAAGGAGAAAGATTGCAGACCTATTCGTCATCTAAGATACAGATTTTGTGATTATTTTCTTTGCTTGCATCATCTGTATGTCAGCCTGCCTGTATTTATGAAGTCTTAGTATCAAGATGCGTTTCTGCTTTGCTTGCTTGCCTTGCAGTGAAGAAAGGATCTCCTAAAGAGAGCTAGGTATTACTTGATTCAGTAGATGACTCTGCTATTATGTGTTGTATCCAATTAATCTTGTGTGATAGATTGCTCACATTGCCACACTTTGATCCTTGCACTTGTACCTAGCTGGAAAGGTTTTCTGAACATCCACTGTATTTACCATATTAAATTAAAAACCACAAACAACAAACCACTATATTTATCTGTGTATATATATATATATATATCCCCATACGCAAAAAAAAAAGATGTTTTAATTGCTGATAGTCGTCTTCTGAAGAATTTTATTTTCCCTGGAGACCTGGATTACCAAACTCAAATAACAAATTTGGTAGGAAATGAATTTCTGGGCACTTCATAAACATTCTTTCTTGATGCAGGCTTTTTCTATCAAATATTCCATGGTTTGTCGATTGGACAAGATTGTATGTAGATGACAGTAGCAAAGCAAAAAGAAAGGGATGTTTTTGCTTGCCACAGTGGTGGTGTGTATAAGCTCTACTGTGCTCACTTTTTAATTGCAAAATCTTTCTCATTTGATTGTCATCCTCTGTTATTTGCTTTGATATTTTAAAAGTTATCTACTTTAATTTTGGTTCATGGTTGTTATGTCTAAGTTACAATGTTTGAATGCTAGGAAAAGCGTGACTGTGGTTGTATGTGTTTTGGGGTTTTGAGGGGGATGGGTTCCCCCTTGAGGTGGTAGACTTTTTGCATGTTAATACTATGGCAAAAATTTTCCCAGCTATTAAAGCAACAGCTACTGACAAAGATGGTAGAGGAGACAGCTCGTAGGAAATACTCAGAGTAAATGAAGGAAATCAGCTGACCTGATCCACCTTTTTTGCTACCTTTAAGAGACCCTTTTCAAGATGAAATTGAAATGTATGGGCTGTAATAAGTTTTGCTTTCTAAATTATCCATTTAAGCTCTGCTTTGGTTCTGAGCTCACTAAGTCTCTTTTTTAAAAAAAAGCAAGCCTTGAACACTGGGAAGCTCTAAGTCTCTTTGAAAGTCACTGGAACTTTGGTATCCAGGTGCCCACATTACAGTGGGTGTATAGGATGTTGGTGTGTTTGAGGTTTCGTCTTTGACATGCTCTTTCTTCGCAATGATCAGTCACAGGGCTACCAGAAGCAAAGCATGAATAAGACTACAGTAAGATGGAGGCCAAGGCTCAAGAGATGACCTGAGTTCACTCTACCACTCTACTTTTCCAACCCTCTCTTTTTTCCCTTCCTCTGCTTACATTGTGTAATGGTGTGGTGGTAAATGTTGAGAAAAGTATTTTCTATTTTGTTTTATTTGAACTGTTCTTGAAGAGTAGAAAAGCTTATATAAAGAGATATAGGAGCTTGTTGGGTATAAAAAAAGTGTTGCTACCTTATAGTTAAGCTTAAAGTTGCTCATCTGTAAATGACAATGCATTTGGAAGTTAGAGAAGTGTGTTGATGATGATGATGATTTCAGTCTTTACAATATGTTGGAAGTAAATGTGTTTGAGTTTTTGTTTGTTTTGTTTCAAGGTTCAGGCTGAAGTAAACAAATTTTCTATTTAATTTCTATTATATTAATTTAAGTTTTCTATATGGGAATTACTCTTCCTTTCACAGCATGCTAATATGCTAGTCTGTATATAAAATAGTTCAATAAGTACAAGTTACTGGACAAGCTACATTTGAGATTCAAACCACTGCTCATAAGGGATGGGTGCAATAAGCCCGTATGTTTTATCAAGTGTATGGCACAGCTGGTAGTAAATGCAATTAAATTTTGAAGGTGTACATGCTGGGAGAAGACAAGTGATGCGTGCAAGTTAGTGCAGTTCTGTTGATTCTGATAGAGTGACAATCCCTGCAAGAAGCTCACAGCTCATTATATGTTACTACTTTTGGGGTATTCTTACTGTATCTACTTTACGAAGAATTCTAATTTTGGTATTGAGACTGGTGAAAATCGTATGGGGCCAATTTGTCACATTAGCGTAAATGTGCTAAAGCTCTCTGACCTTACAGAGTTATATTTAATCTTACACCCACAGAAAACCTGTTTTCAACTCTCAAGTTACACAAGTGCAAGTGTAAATGATGCTTGCAAACCTATGTCATTAACGAAGGGAATCTGAAAATCAAGGTGGGGCCTTTGACTTTTATGTGCACTAGTAGAACTAATTGTAATTAGATGACTTTACAGAAAATGTGGCAATCCTTGCATAGTCTGAAAATGCTAATTCTGTTTAATGTTGCTTCTGAACAAGCCCTGCAAGTAATTTACAACATTTTTCTCTCAATGTAGAAACATTTCATACAGTGTTATTTTTTAGTATCTTTTGCAATTTTTTTTAAATGTAGAAAGACTTAAGGACTACTTCCCTTGGAATATTATTAAATGATGTCTTGTCTGGATGTTTTAAGTTCCTAAGATTCATCCTCTTGCTCCTGACTACAGTTCTTTCTGAACTACGTAAGAATGTTTTCATGTCTTAATGAAAACTCTTTGAATGTTTTGGTGTAATTGTATGAAGAATTGCCTTATGAGTCCTCCACAAGTCCTCAGTGTGTCCCTGTCAGGATACACACAGTCTTTGCTTACTACTATGATGGAGAAAAGGCTGAGTTAGGCAATGCCTTCTTTGCCTCAGTCTTTACTGGTCACATCAGCCTTCAGAAATCTCAGGCCTCTGAGATCAGATAGAAAGTCTGGAGGAAGACTTACCCTTGGTGGAGAAGGAGGAACAGGTTAGGCAGCACTTAAGCTGCACATACATAATTCCATGGGGCCTGATGGGATGCACATACAAGCATGGAGGGAGTTGACCAATGTCATTGCAAGGCTGTCATCTATTGTCTTTAAAGGGTCATGGTGTTTTGGAGAGGTTCATGAAGACTAGAAGAAAGCAAATGTCTTCCATAACATCGTTATAGACACGCTGGCAGGGAGTGGCTTAGGTAGGTGGGCAATGAGGTGGATTGAAAACTGTCTGAATAGCCAGGCCCAGACGATCAGTGGTAGAACGTCCAGTTGGAGGCCAGTCACTAAGTGGTGTACCCCGGGGATCAATACTGTGGCCAGTAGAGTTCAACATCCTTAATCAAAGACCTGGATGATGGGACAGAGTGCACCCTCAGCAAGTTTGTAAGTGATAAAAAAAACTAGGAAGAATGGCTGATGAGCCAGGGGGTTGTACTGCCATGGAGAGGAACAGGGACCTTGACAGGCTGGAGAGAGAGGAATCTCATCAAGTTCAACACAGGGAAATGGAGAGTCCTGCATCTGGGGATATCTGAGGGTAAGCCCCTGCACCAGTACAGGCTGGGGGCCAACTGACTGGAAAGTAGACCTTGGGTTCTTGGCGGACAACAAGCTGAGCCAGCACCTTTATGGCCAGCAGCATTGTGGGCTGCTTTAGGAAAAGTGTTGCCAGCACGTGGAGGGAATGATCATTCCCCTCAGCTTGGCAGAGGTGAGGCCATATCTGTGGGGCTGTGTGCAGTGCTGGGCTCCCCAGTGCAAGAGAGACATGGAATTACTGGAGTGAGTCCTGCACAGGTCCACAAAGATGATGAAGGTTCTGGAACATCCTTCACATGAGGAGAAGCTGAGAGAGCTGGGACTGTTCAGCCTGGAGAAGAAAAGGCTTGGGGTGATCTTATCAAAGTATATAAATACCTAAAGGGAGGGAGTGAAGAACAGGGAGACACATTCTTCTCAGTAGTGCCTAGTGACAGGACAAGAGGCAGTGGGCACATGAAAGTCAATCTGAACATCAGAAAATGTTTTTTTGCTGTGAAGATGGTCGAACACTGGCTCAGGTTGCCCACAGAGACTGTGGAGTCTGCATTCTTGGAGATACTCAAAACCTAGCTGGACTTGGTCTTTGGCAACTGGTTCTAGGTGTCCCTTCTTGAGCAAGGTGTGGAACAGGATGATCTCGAGAGGTCATTTCAACCTAAATGATGCTGTGATTCTGTATATTCCTTTCTTCCTCCCAAAAAATAAACAAGATGGGATCCCTGTCGTGCTTGACAGTGCTGTTGCATGATATGATTTGCGAAATATGTTGGAAAACCAAGTTCTGAGCCTTATAACTGAGCTAATTATCTAAAAATTCATTTCCAGCACAGCAGCTAATTTGAAAAGTTAACTTGTGGAAGAGGCTGTGGAAGAACAGAGGGAGGTTTGCACTTTGGCAGGAATGTAGCTTTTAACTCTGTGATTCTGTCCCAGGCTTGTTAAAGTGTCTTTTTCCTGAAGACAATTTTTTAAAAAACGCAGAATGTTTCTTTCAGAAACAATTTCTTTCCCTTACGCGTTTCGTCTGTTAAAAAAGAACCAGCGTGTTTTCTGATGAAGACTGCTGACTAGAACATCCGTTTTGTATGACCAGCAGATGACGTCTCTAAATTAATCAATTCCAGTTCTAATGAAGTGACCTGTTTAAAATAGATCTCTGCCAGTATGTGTTTTCATGTCTTCAGCCTTTAAACTTTGAAGTGAATCCCATCATGGGATTTCAAGAAATGATCTGTTGCTTTCCATTCAGATTTTTCTGAAAAATCCTGGTGCTTCAGCCCAGTGTTGGAAACTTATTTTGATAAAAATGGTTTGAAATAGAAGCCCTTTTTGGTGCTTGTTTATAACTGGTGCAGTATATGATTCTCAGGGCTAGCACTCAAGCCTTCCTGTGCTGTTCATTCCCAGACTGAGCTGCGCACAACTCAGTAGCTTTTGGATTATGTTCTGACTGCACAGGAATGGAGCAGATCACTGGTTTTCTAGTTCAGCTTTGCAATTACATTTTGCAGGAGGGCAGGCAAAATATGCATGTCTTTGGCAATTCAGAAAAGCTGCTATTAAAGGATAATCACTCAACATAATCTTTTGCATGCTACCGCATGCTTACACATTGGTTACTACTGAACTGCGTACTATTTCTGTGGAAACGAAGAATTAAAAACCTGATTGGACTTTTATGACCCTTTAAAGGTAACAGTAGCTTTGTACTTGGTGGCTCTGTGTCAACACACCCGGTGTTGTGCTTACATGGTTGTTCTTTTTAAAGAAAATATGCATTAGTTAAAAAAGAGATGTCTAATTTTTGTGCTCTTAGAAAGTAATTCAGTAATTACCTAGAACAGCTAATGAGAAGAGAGGAAGATACAGAAAGGATATTTCTTACTGAAGATGACTGCTGTTCAGTTCCTGTGACATAAATTGTAGACTGCTACTTAAGATCCTGTTTTCTTGGAAAGTGAGAAAAACTGCAAACAACTGATGTCATTCTGCATACGTTGAAGGTCACTAGTATGTTGATAACTCTAACAGTAGAGTTGTGGGATTTTTGGTGCCTTTGCACATGCTCTTAAAATAGAGAATAGTTAATATAATTAAAATTATAGTCCTTATTGCAGAATGATCATTAAATAAACATGCCTGATCCTAATGTTACATTGTACTTGCCCTCTGTGATGAATAGAAAGTCTTTCATTGAAGTCAGTGCAACCGCTACTTTCCTGAGCACCTAAACTGTTAATAAGGTTGCTGGTCCTCACTGTGCACATTTCGTGGAGTAGCAATGAGAGACTGTTGCTGTTTTGTTAGTAACACTTGGAAAGGGATGGAGAACACACTACCTGTTTTAGCAGGAAAGAGAGAAGGATTTCTGTCCCTGGCTGAACGTGCAGTCTGGAGGAGAAAAAGAAAATTCTTAATATATGATTTAGTCTGTTCACTTTTCAATGTGCAGTTTGTTTGTTTTCTGATGCTGTTAACAGCTGAAGGTTACGCAGCTGTTTCACGTTCACTGCAAAGTTTGTTACCTGCCCACGTGTTCTCTCCCGCACGCTGGTGCCCGCTCCCTCCTGCCCCCCGGCTGGAGGACAGCCCACCAGGGTATCTTCTGGGAGGCAGCAGCACCATTTCCCAGTTGGAGCGGTGTGCAGTGGAGCTCACTGCTCTCAGTGCCATGTGACTAGAAATGCGAGGGACAGATTGACATCCGGCACACACTCTCCAACTCGTCAGATAGCCAAAAAAAAAAGCAGGGGTGGGAGCGAGGAGGGGAGGTTCCCGTGCTTTTTCCTGGAAAAAAATCCTGCTGGAGCTCGCTCGCGGCGAGCGCGGTTCATGGCAGTAACAGAAGCAGCAGTGCTTATTCGGTAGCTCAGTGCTCTCAATGAGGTCAAGCTGGATTAAAGGGAAACCTCCTGTGGACGCATCTACTGTAAGTTCTGATCCTGCTTTTTCTGTGCTCCCTCCAAATGAATCGGAGT
The DNA here is from genome assembly GCF_000700745.2 of Antrostomus carolinensis. Taxonomy (NCBI): domain Eukaryota; kingdom Metazoa; phylum Chordata; class Aves; order Caprimulgiformes; family Caprimulgidae; genus Antrostomus; species Antrostomus carolinensis. The sequence goes on from NW_010338995.1 coordinate 25,419, forward strand.
CTGTTCAGCTGAGCCAGGCTTCAGTGCGTTATGTCTCCCTGACTGGTGATTTTGTGTAAGGTTGTCAGGTTTTATGTTAATTGAACTTGTCAGTAAGGCATCAGTCGGATAATAATGCTGGTGTATTTTGGGAGGAAAGGGCTTCCCGTTCTATCCTTTTATTTTCTGAGGGAGTGGGAAGAAGAAAGTGTGGTTTTGTCCTTTTGAAAAGCTCCAAGCTGTTGAGGTTACAGCTCACTAGGTTCTGTTTTATGTAATGTATGTATTCTACTTTCTAAATAAAGTAATTGTAAAGTGTCTTTCAAATGTCCTTATATTTCACAAAATAGCTATTCTTTTGGGAACAGCTACCTAAACATTTATTTAACTAAAAACAAAACAAAACAAAACAAAACAAAAACAAAAAAAAAAAAAAAAGAAAAGAAAAGAGAGAAAGAGAAAACACTTCATTCAAATCTTGGAAACATCTGTAGTAACTAAATTCCAGAGACACTCTTCTTACACAAGCTGCTGTTCACCTGAGGGGTCTCCGATGTGGTCGTTCAGAAATACTGAAACCTCATTCTAAGTATCAGCTGATTTTAATGAAACTTTTCAGTTGCAAAGACTTTCACAGTGAGATGAAAAATTTCCTGTTTTATGTAACGAACTAGCTGTTTCAGCAAAACTGCTGTTTAGTGTGAAGGAAGCTAACTTTTGCAGGTAGTGTTGTCTCATTTACAGCATGGAAACTTTGGGGAATAATGAAATGCTGGGCTGTAAATTTTTCAACTACATATATGAACCAATTTTTAATTTTTTTTTTTTAAGTATAAAAAACTTACCTGAATATATATATATGGAAGGCTTCAAGGGTGTTTTCAATGAACTGAAGAAAATAACTACCACCTCCTTGGATTATTGTTAGTAATGTATTGTAAACCCTGAGAGAAAATAAAGTGTCACAAATCATTATCCTTTTGTGCTCTAAAGTTCCTCTTGAAAGGAGATGGTATAATGTCTCTCTTGATCTTCAGCTAGTATATCTGCAAACTGGGCAGTATTGGCATTATTGTGCTGTGAAGCAGATGTTGTAAAGACTCATGGCATTGCCTTGTCTCCCAAAATATAATGGCTATGGGGTTTTTTTGTTTGTTTTTTTTCTGGAGGTGTGTACTTTAATTATAGTTGTCTTTTTATCTCCTTCAGTTAATAGTCTTGACTTTCTTAGATATCTAACTTCGAAGTTAGATAGAGGAATGGAGAAAAATAGTGGGAAATCAGCTCATGCAACATGTAGGTGTGACATATGATTATTTACTGGAGAGATTTATGAAAGAAACTCTTGAAGACTCATTTTTCAACTGTGTACTTCTATTTAATAGTAGAAGATCTGTTACTTTAATATGCTGTGGTTTTTGTCTGGCATCACTGCAATATAAATATGAGAAGATAATGTGTAAATTAGCATCTGATCCTTACCACTCTTGTTCTGAGGATAGGATCAAAATGCTCTATGAGCCCATCACTGGATTTTTTTTATTTTAAATTTGTATCTTTTCTTGGTTTTAACATAGGCCGTCTTTGGTTCTGCTGTGACAGCTCCATTTTTAAACATATATAGTGGGGAAAAAATGGTATTGTATCTTTTGTCCAGACGGTGATGTTTCTTTTTATTTCAGCATTCAGCTTCTGAGTTGATCCTAGTTGAAGATGAAATAACAGATACAGAAGATAATGAAGAGGAGGATTTAGGAGTCATGGATGATCAACGTAGTGTGATTCTCCATCTCATCTCTCAGCTCAAACTTGGCATGGACCTTACCAGGGTACGGACACTGTATCTCTTTTATCATTGTTCTTTTTTCTTCTCATCCTTCTGTGTGTGTGCATGTGCGTGATTCCTGTGAGCATGTTTTGCCCCCGTGGACAATAAAGTTTGCCTCTTTGTAAAGGTGTAGTTCCAGAGAGCTATGGAGTGTTGTCTCCTGCTAGGCAGACATTCACATGAAATGACCACATCAGATATTTTAGGGATGGGGGGAAAAGGAAAGAAAAAAGAAGAAGAAAAAACCCCTGAGACTCCTCCCTTATTTTGTTGTAAGTCTTTCAAAGCAACCCTGCGTTGTGTATGTGTCCTACATTTATGTTAAGTCAGGGTGCACCAAGTGTTTGAGGAACCATACTGTCAGTTTTATGGATGAAGGTTATATCTGCTCAAGTTACTGCTTTGTGGATTGTATTCCATTTAATTACTTTGGAGCTTCAAAACCGTGATGGTAAAGAAATGACAGTCTTCAGTGTATCACTCTTCGAGTCTGTACTAAGCGGCTCACCAGTTTAACCTTCTGTGCATCCTTCTGGTCCTGGAACTGGTATTGTTATGAGCTCATCCGTACAGATATGATCAGAGAAGTTATGATGTCTGAGAAATTTCCCGTAAGTTCTTAGAATTTTAGAAATAAGGTAGATGTTCTGGAAGGAGGGAATGCCTATCTTTGAATAGCCCTACATACCAGGGATTTAGTAATCTTTTCATGGCACTTGATAATCAAGTGGATTTTTGTAACGATATGGAATACCCTTTCCTTCTACAAAGGTTTTCTACTTAAAAAAAAAAAAAAAAAAAAAAGGCAAATAAAACCTCTATAACCCATTTCCCAGAAATAAGAGCTTAGTCTGACTTACTCCCTCTGCACATAAAAGAAGTTTGGAATGACTACAGAATTACATTTGCATATGAAGTAGCTATGCAGGAGATTCTTCTCATGGATATTGTGGTGTTCTGAAGAGTTCATCTGCTTTCCTTTTGAACTTACATATTAATCAAAATATATTTTTACTATCACTTTCTTATAAAATAAGACTTTCTCAGTAGTCTTTTCTCCTTCCTCTGGAACAACTGATAGTATTTAAAAATACTTACATTTTTAAGACTGAGCAATCCCATGGTGTGTTGCAAAGTATAGCTATTGAATAGCAGCACAGAAATTAATGTTTTGTTCTAAATAGAACAAAAGTTTCATATTTTCATTTGTGAATAGTTTATACCTGTCACTTCTTAGTATGTCTGGGGTTATGCACAGTTCATTTTTGGTTTTCTTTTTCTTAGATTCCTCAATTTTTTATAGCTCTTCTTCTTTTCTATGTTGGTTTGCTAAGGCTGTCTCAGTTCATAATGTTTAAACTAGACTAAGGTTCCTTATCTGTTGTTCTTGTGTCTGCAAACCAGTTTGTCTTTGGTAATCAACAAGAGTTTTCTTCCCTGCTTTCCAGTGTCATCTTTTTGTCACAGCATAGGAGGCAAAACCCAAACCAAAACCACACAGTTAATATAAATAAGAGAAATTCCTGTAAGTAAGAGAAGTGTAGACACTTACAAGAAAGGTAGGAAAGTAAATATATATGATAACCTATTTCTTACGTAGTGTTCTTAGAGCAGAGTTTTTGAGGATGGTGGTGAATATTACTAGATCTATAGCATGCAAAATACTAGCATGCATTAATGTGTGTATATAATACAGTCTGAAGAGAAGAACACGCATATGGCGGAGTTAGAGCTATCTCTAGTCTGTGTGATGCATGAATACACATATGAAGAGTATTAATGAGACACGCCACATGTGCACATCGCTTTTCTGACCATTTTGAGGATTAAAAAAAAAAAAATAAATTACAAGACAGCTGGCTGCCTTTTTATTAACTTTGCTTCCTGACATGAGGCCCTTAGGGTGACAGACGTGTGACGATAAAGCTTGGTTTGTTGGCTGCACCTCTTCTCATTTTTCATTATTCCTCTGAAAGTCAGATTTCTGGCAGCGTTGATGCTAGTCAGCTTCTTCTGGAAGTGGTTGTGGCACAGTAGTTGCTGATATCAGAGGATGTTTTAGATGTTTCCATTTTCCTGTGCCTTTTTCCCTAGCGTTGTTTCTTTGGCTCATTTTGTGAGTTATGGATTGTAACGTGGTATAGACATGAACAAACAGCTCTTCTGAGCCTTTGGTTGTGGATGCACAATCATTACCATCATGTACCATATCAGAGGAAACAGCATCTTTTCCTTTTCCTACAGGGTACTTGCTTATGTTAGTGTTGGCCTTGCCTGCGCTGACATCAGTTTCCCACAGGGATGATGGCCACATTTAATGTTGCTCAGGTGCTTCACTTTTGAAATGTGTCGTGCTGCCATGCCATTTAATGAGGAGTTAAACACTAAAAATCTACTGTGAAGGAAAACATCCACAATGAAGTAGTAAATGTGCATGGGGATTTGTGAGAATGGGCTAGGCTCTGTGGTGGCCAAATTGACTTCAAGAGCTGCTGGAGAGACTTGGGTAGGAGAGCAGTTTGCAGTAGGAGAACATAGTATAACACTGACACCTTGGACTGGGCTAGGACTCTAAATCTTGTTTAAATTGGAATTGCTAGGGAAAAAATGTTTCTAAATTATTTGTTCTTTGGACTTTTAAAAATGAAAAATAACACCAAAAATCACTGACAGCCTGATAAATATGTTAGCAAATGACATCTAACGGGTTGAAATTAATGCTGACTGTTTGTACAGATGGGTGATCACTCCCCCGCATTTCTTTACCTTCCCTACGCAGTTAAAATGTGCTAAAAATAAGGGCCTGCCATTCTGTGTAAAAGGGCTGCCAGTAATTCTGCAGCATATCCACCTGTTGTAAATTAACATTGTAGTACGCTCACCGTGTTGTAGATTTTAATTTGCTTGTTAATATACTTTTACCTTGTAATTTTAAAATATAAGCGGGATGAAAATAGCTCGTCTTACTCCCACAATGACACAGATGATAGTGGAAAGCATTTCTGCCTCTAAGAGAGGGACACCTCAGCATGGGGTACCTTGGTCAGATTTCTGACCTTCAGTCAGATTTTCTGACTGAAAAAAGTAGGGAGTGGTGCCAGCACCCATGTTTTGCCTCACAGTAAATGGTAGTGGAGATAAGTATCTTGGTTCTTAAGAAGTCATGCTCTTTTCCCATGTGCATTCAGATCTAATTAAGTATAGGTGAATTAAAACCTAAGAGATCATGATCAAGCTTTGAACCAATACCCTCTTTTTGACCTCAGTGAACATGGAAGAATACCTGTTAAACTGCTTCCTCTTCACATGGCGCATGAGGAGGAGTAAGAGCAGAGATTATTCTAGCATTTTAGAATGCAATCGGGAGATTTCAGTTCTTCAGCGAGTTGCTGTTTATTCTAGAGAGATTCTTTTGTCCATTTGATTGTCATGCTGGCTTTTTCTCAGACTAAAAAAATCAGGCAGTTTTGACATTTTATACAACTACCAAAAAAAAAAGTTGTAGTCCAAAACCGGTATAAAGAACATAAGTCCTGAGTGTGTTTTTCTGGACAGTGCATCCTGTTTGACTGCAGAAGAGCTGAACGCCTCATTCCTTTTGAAGTTAGAGTACTAGCACGGGTGCATGACAGTCCAGTGCCGGCAAGAAGAATGCTGTATGCTTCCAGATTTGTTTATTTCTATTTTACCTGTTTCTGCAGAAATCAAGATAGAGCCAATTAAAAAAATATTGACTGGTGTAATTTTTTTTTAAATTATTATTATTATTTTTTAACTATGTTAGTGTGTGGTGGTGTTGCATATTGAAACTTTGAGGCTATGAGATTATTTAGTAAAAGGCAGTGTTTCCTAGGCATATTTTGTTGTATTGGAGTTGTATAAGCTTTAAAACCCCAAATATTTTTCATACATAGTTCTGCCTCCTTTTGTGAAAACAATTCAATTACTCTCTGTTTTGCAGTGGAGCCTTTCCTGCTACAACGAAGGATGTAGTGCCCATTTTAGTTGGGCTTTTAAAGCAAGATCATTTGAGCTGGAGTTCAAGCTTTATTCAGATTTTAAATTGATTCTTGAAACTGAGTGAGAGTCCAGTGATTCTTAACATCTCATTCAGGGGCTGTGTTGGTGCAGCTGTATTACATATGTAGCTGCAAAGCACACAGCTGATATTTGTGAGAGTGGATATGAGAACTGTATGATCAAGTTGACAGGATGAAACCATAGCAGTCTTAATGTTGTACCATAAAATTTGCATCGTCCTAAGTATGGTCTCTAGTTTTCTTCTCCTCCATTTGTGCTAATAAAGGTCACTCTTTTTAGAGATGCACTTGCATATAAGAAGATGCAGAGTGCTATTTGTCCAAATGAGTTTGCTCTTTAAGGTCTCTGCAGTGAACTCTATATTACAGTCACTACTAGTATTTCTAGACACGAGTGATGGGGTTTTTTTTCCTGTGTTTTGCTGTCAGCTTTCTTCCTTGATAACCTGGTCTTTTGAGTGTACAGTTTATATTAAAATGGAACCCTGTATGGAGGTTCACTAATGCTGAATTGCATTTTTTTAAGATTATATTGGATAATGAGTATTTGGTCAGAATGAGAATGTTGAAAGTAAGACAGAATTGTTTAATTCAGTATATGGCTATAAATACTGTAAGAAAATCTCCTACTTTGCATTTTGCCTTCTAAAGTTTTAGTTCTCACTTCTAAAAACCAATCTCCTCAGCCCCTTGCTACCACACCACCATAGGGACTGTAGGCTGTCATTGTTTGCCACACAGAGTGTTAAAATTAAGGTCCTGCATCTTTTGGGGTCTCATTAGGTGAGTAACAGAGACCATGTAGAGTTCTTAAGGCTCACAGAGTAGATTCAGAGCAGTATTACAGATGGAACTTTGCTTGATTCATAGCTGAACTTGTAAAAATTACTAGCCTATAAAAGACTGTATGTGTGTAAATAAGGTAGAGAAGGAGAGAGAATGAGCGTGTATGTTACCAAATGGAGTGGTGATCTGTGGTTTTTGCAGTTGTGGTGTGTTCACTTACTATGTAACTGCTAAGGCTGAGTTTGAGCCCTTGTGACTGGAATTTTTTTTCATGTTTACAAGTTTTCTTTGAAAAGAGCTGAATGATGAATATAAGTTTGACAGCTTCTATTTTGTTATCCATGGGATCCAAAAGCACTGAACTTTGCTTTGGTCCCACTTAGATTGCAAGCTGGGGCGGCAGAGGGGAAAGCAAATGTGTTTATGTTTGAATGGTGGCTCCCTGCCTGCAGTAAGAAACCCTTGCTTTTGGGAAAGGGAAAAAGTAAATGCAATGAAGAATTAAAGAGGAAGGCAGAAAACTTGCTTTAATAGAGGACAGCTGTTGGTCTGCATCTGGTGTCATTGAACCACTTTGATTCTAGACAAATCTGTGTGTGCCAGAAGTTCTCTGTTAGTCGTGCAGGAGACACCTTTGAGCTCCCCTGGGATGGTCGTGAACAAGGTGTGGAGGGTGAGGGAGAAAGAATGGAGAGAAAGAAATTACTTTAGGGCCCGTAGCCCTTCTCTGTCTTGCAGTGCACTCTAGGGTGTTTCACTGAAAACGTTTCACAAAGTGTTATTCCTCAGTGGGTGACTTTGGCAACATCAGCATTGCTGGATGAGCCACTCGAGGCTGCATCCGAATCGCTCAGGGCTGGCTCCTTCCAGCACAGGCTGTCTAGTGCTCCGTCCCAGATTTTTTCTGGGCCCCCTGTAGCCTCTTTAGTCCCAGGACATAAATGTAACAGTTTGTGCAGTTTTTATTTGTTTCAAATTGTCTGAAATAAGGTGAAGGCATGCAGGGGCCCACTACAGTAGTATGGTATGATCTCAAACTGAGGGGACATGCCGTGTACCTGGGGGTGACAGGATAGCGTGGAGGTGGCAAGGGATTTGACTTGGGAGGTGGAAGGAGACATGAGACATATGATTAGAGTATAGGGCAGAGGTGGTCAATCCGGGAGCATTTTCTTGCCCTTGGCAACTCTTGGAAACACACCCAAGATTTGGTTTTGGTTGGATCTAGTTGGCTTGGTTTGTTAGAGTCTGGTAGAGACCTAATATGGATGCATTGGGTGGTCAAGGGCCAGGAGTGAAATGGGAAGCCCAGATGCTTGACAGAATGGGTAGATGTTCACCTTACACTTCACCACTTACAGGTTGGTGATGTGTATGTTTATATAAAATATTAATCTTTTAGTCATTTGGGAGGGTGTGCCCCTCCCTTTTTGGAGGTTTATGATCCATTTGGTTTGTTGATGTTTGATGTAAATGAATTTACATCAAAGTATGTTTTTATGTCCTGTAAACAAGGAGAACAATAGTTGGTTTGTTAACTGAGAGGAGAGGAAAAGGCAGATTTCCATGTGAGCGGAACAGCCCATCCCTGTTGTGTGAGCTGCTGTTGAGAATCATAATGAAATAGGAAGCAGCCTGCATGGCTACCAAGGCTGCTGCTTTTTCCTTCACTCATGATTTACGCTGCAAAGAAAATGAAATTGCTGTGGCAAAGGGGAGGTAAATATGCTGTCCCAGAACTTGGCAGGGCTAGAATTGCAGCTGTCTTAACTGTTCTCCCCCCCCCTTCCCTCGCGGTAGTATGATCATGGGGAAATCATATCTACCTTTGTCTGCTTTGCATACAGGTAGTGCTTCCAACATTTATTTTGGAGAAAAGATCCCTGCTGGAGATGTATGCAAATTTCATGGCCCATCCAGACCTGTTTTTGTCAATTGCAGCTGGAGCCACTCCTGAGGAAAGAATTATCTGCTTTGTGGAGTATTATCTAACAGCTTTTCACGAAGGCCGAAAGGGAGCGGTTGCCAAGAAGCCCTATAACCCTATAATTGGTGAAACGTTTCACTGCTCGTGGGATGTGCCTAAAGATAAAGTGAAAGCATTCAGAACTAATGGTGCCTCTGCGGTTTCTAAGGACCCAACCAAGGAGTCTGGCCAGGACCAGTCCGCGTGCTACAAGCTGAGGTTTGTAGCTGAACAAGTATCCCATCACCCACCGGTATCTTGCTTTTACTGTGAGTGCAAAGAGAAGAAAATGTGTGTGAACGCTCACGTATGGACCAAAAGCAAGTTTATGGGCATGTCAATAGGTGTTTCTATGGTAGGTGAAGGTAAGAAATGTGCCTTTATTTTGGGTTTTTTTGAGCTAATGTTGTGGGTGTCAGCACAACAGAAATCCAGATATTTTCCTGCTTGTTCTCCCTTTGACCTTTCATTTGAACCTTGTGGCTATTTGCTTTTATGAAGTTTGGAATTAAAACTGTAGGGTTCATATAACTTTTTTCTGTCCAGACAGTATGAGACATGTGCATTACCTATGTAAATGTGTGCTTATGTGTATGTGAGGCTGTTAATTATATCCGAAGAACAGTCGGATGTTAAGTTGCAGTAGCAAATGGCCACTGACAGCATATTCTGTAAGAACATTCTTATTTGTCTTGCTCACTTTTAAAGTAATATGCAATTTGGTGTGGGACAGTTTCACAACTGGAACAAAGCATTAGGAAGAAACATGTTTTTACTGAAGGCTAATGTTCTTTTTTCATAGTTTCTGCAAAGAATCACGGATTCTGTAGTGTTTACAAAGCTAGTGTATTATCTCAAGCTTTATAGCAAGTCATGTAGTTGGGGTATAAATCATGATTTGCCATATCATACGTGTGCAGTCTGTTTCGTGATAAGCCATTGCTCAACATGAATTCAGAAATTCTTAATGGATGAGCTGAACTGATAAACACACCTGTACCAGTGTTGTTACTGACTGCTAATATGTTGATTCAACGTTTCTAAGCGATTTAGTCACTCTTTTGCCATTTGATTAATTTCCTGTGTATGGTTTTTAGTGTTTTGTCTTAACTAGTTTTTAGACTGTAGTCTCAGCAGTACCAGGACAACTTATAGCAAGTGTTTCTTTTTGTCATCATTATGTTAAATACTATGATATTAAAGGTAGTAAAAAAGTAGATTGGGAAATGTAATGATTTGGTTTTGCTTATGAATAACAACAAAACAATTATGATAGAAACATACAGATATTTTCTGCTATTTTTGCTGGCTAGAACTAAAGAACAAACTCCAACAGAAGGGCTACAGTAGCTTCTTTCCTGATGGCGATATGTTCCCTTTCTTGTAGAAGAGCCATGAAACTTCTTTACTACTGGATTTGATATTGTTATGATAGTTCAAGTCTATAACAGCACTGCTGTTTCCTTCTTCCTGTGATTTAAGTATTTTGCTTTTAATACGGAGTTAAGGAAGTTGAGGGGGGAGTGTCAGAGGGGAAATCAGTCCTTCTGTCTGTCTCCTGACTGTACTGCTGCCAGCCTGAGTCACTGGCTCCGCTTGCTGCGTTTTCCAGGGCATATTTGTTTCTAGTACTGTTTTTCTCAGTGAAGGGAGCTATGTGATAGAAATAAAATTAAACACAAAGTCACTTATGATTATGTACGAGTAGGGAAATTTCTTTTTTTTGCTGCTAGTGCGCACAGTTCCCTGGGATTGAGGGTGTCTGCTGTGGTTGTTACTTAAGACTACAAAGTCCTGATGTGTCCCACTTTTGAGAGAGACAGGGTCTAGGAATGAACCACTTCCCTACCCCAAGGATTGTTTAATGTGTATTTGTGAGAATAAGTTCTCCCCTATCCCCTTTGTGTTTTTCATCATCCTGGAGATATCCCGGAAGCGGAGGCAGACTTTGGGGAATGTCTACTATGGTGAACTCTTTTATTGCAAGGTTTGCTGCTGTCTTTATGGTGGATATTTTGGGATGGAGGTTGTGTTTACCAGTTTAGAGTTATCATTTATCTTTTTTGTTCATGTAAGTAGTGCAGAAGCATGCAGCCTCATGGTGACAGCATTTCTGGGAAGTGATGGAGAAAATGCAGTGCAGCCCAAGCATTTCTGTTGCGTATTGAGGACTGGCAATAGGCAGCAAGAAGTTGTACCACTGAAGCTTTTCTGTCATCTGAAAACAGCCAGCCTAAACCTGGTTTAAATTATTTGCTTCACAGTACAGTTTCTTCACTTGAAACTATACTTTCTTCAAATTTTAAAAATTTATTTTAGTCCCAGGGAAGTCTTCCTAATTGAGTTGATGTGTAGATTTGTCAAGTTGTGCAAAAATTAGAATCTACTGCAGATGTTTTTCTCATGTGCTGCATAAGTATAAATTCTGTATTAGATTGAGGTCAGCATGAGTACTGGGGAATAGATTGCTGAAC
>NW_010338995.1:36714-61303 GCF_000700745.2 Antrostomus carolinensis
AAATAGGTAGAAACTAAAGCTAGCTACTGGGAGAAGCTTTCTGACAACAAGGTTGGCTGGAAGGGTTTGAGAGTCTTACTATTTTAAACTGTTAAAACCAGATTAAGCATGTTCCTCAGGAATGATTGAAGTGTGTCTGGTCCTGCTTTTGATAAGAGAGACATCTCAGAAAACATAGAAATCCCTGGGTTCTGCTTTGTTTCTTTTTTGCAGCTGTGCATCGGATGACCTAACTAATCAGTTTTTATTCTTGACTTTTTTTTTTCTTGTCCCCTCCTTCTCTTTTTCATTCCATTATGAGCATTCCACTCTTTTTCTGGCTGTTGCTTGAGTTTACTTATACACATGTGGATGCTTTTGACTTTTTGTTAGATCAGTAAGGATTTTAGATTCTGCATGATGCTACTTGAAAAGCTGTATCTCTACTATACCTGTGTCCATTCTCAGACTTCATTTAAATCATTTTGGTGTTGTTATAGTAGTTTCATTAAACTGCACATTCATTCAGTACTGTTTGATGTATGTAAAGGGAAAAAAAAATCCTTCCCAACAGACCATTAGAGAGTTGCAATTATTGTTTTGGATAATTCAGTGGTAGGGAGTGACCATCTTGTTCTAGTTCAGGTATTTATCAGAACAATTTTGTTTGACCTGTAACTTAGTTGTGACCTCAGTGTTGAGTACAAACCACTGATTTGTTTTAAAACTTTGCTGTCTGCTGAGTAGTTTTGTATGTGGCCTTCAATTCAATGAAGTTTTTTCTACTGCAGTTGGTTATTTACAGAAATAAAGTAGTACTGTATTTTTGCACCTGCATTGTGTAAGGAATATACTGGTAATGTTTCTGTGGTGCTTTTGAAGCATATTTTTTTAACTTGTAACAATGTCCTTAGACATATAGAACATGTTGCTTTTTATGCTTTTGTGTTAGAAGCAGCAGTGGAGATGCTGAAATAGGATGCCATGGAAGTACAGAGGCTTCTATAAGAATTTAAAGAATTAGTGAATTTGAGGATAGTATGGTCCTGTCATACAAAGGATACAGCTCAGTAACTTAATTGTACAATTTATAGTGTATGTTGCACCTCAAAGTGTCTAAGATTTATTTTTTTTCCTACCTGTAATTTTTGCTTTTTGATTCAAAGTATCAGTTGCAGAGATGCAGAATGAGTAGGAAGGCACTGCTGGTAATCTGTGTGAGAAGCTGTTTTGTATGTCATCCCTTCATCTGTGGTTATGAGGGGTCGAAAACTGTCTTGCTAATGAAATGTCTCAACTTTTTCTTCACTATAAAACAAAACCCCATTCTTCAGAGTAGTCAGCATTGAGTTTCCTCATGAGAAAGCTATTCTGAATAGAAGAGAGGGTATTTTGCATAAAAGATTTAGTGTTGCATGTGCAGTCCCTAATTCTAGTTAATTATGTAGTAATGAGAGAGTGAGGGAGAGGAAGAGGGTGCAATGAATGGAATCATACTAAGATTTGAATTAGCAAGGGATGGGAGAGTCAATGTAAATATTTAATGTTTTTTATGTGGTACAAAGAATCTTCAAACAGATACTGGTTGTAAGATAAGGAAGCTTCAGTGGAAAAGGCTGTGGTGAGCACACCTCAGTGTGGGCTGTGCGTGTTCCTCTTCTGCTCTTGTATTTTGTTCCACAGCAGCAAAATCAAAAAAAAAGTGCCACCTTTGATTCATGGGTTAATTTTGCTGAGAGCATAAAGTACATTTAAGTGGATTGCTCTGTATTATCAAGTGGCTCGTTACGTCTTGGGTTTTCACACCTGCTGTTTTAAATGCTTTAAAAACCAGTGAGGCATGGCCTTGCAAAAACTATTTTTGAAATTGAAATCAACATTGGAAAGATTTGATAGGTAGGGGAGAAGGTTCAGTGCTCTTCCCAGGGTAAATCTAAATGAAAACAATCAATGTGTTTTTTTTTTTTTCTCTCTCTCCTCCCCACCCCCCGTTCAAATATATGTGTGTGTGTGTATGTGCTTATAGATGATACGGGTCTATAATTTCTGTTCCTGAGCTATTAGCAACTTTTTAATTTAGCAGTCTCAAAGACTGACTGCTCCATGCAACTGGAGCTACCAAAATATTTCCCTAGTGCTAATTTTTGTATTAATATTTTTTCTCCCAGTGGTTTCAGAACAGTTTCCTTATGGCATGGCACTTATGACTTAATTTAGCAAATGGCTCCAGTCTTTGGCAAACGAGCAGCACGGCGCAGCGGGAACGTTTGTGAGACCAAAGAGCCTGGGTCTGACATCTCGCGTTTCCCACGCGAACCCGCCTGGCTGGGGATGCACTTACACCCGTGTGGAGTTCATCCTGTAGGAACTTACTCCTGCTTGTGCCGTGTTGTGAATCATGGAGACAGAGAGAAGAGCCTGTTAAATCAGGAAACTGCCCCAGGCCGTTTGTGTCCCACCTAACATTTGTTGTTCAGATTGATCTCCGTGCAGTCGGTGCGAAGCATTTACATTTCACATGCCTCTTCTGCAGCTCATTGATCCAGAGCTTCCTCTGGGTATTTTGTCAATGTATGTTACTGGAAAATCAATTCACAAAGCTGCAGCATCAGAGAGGGACGTGTAATAGTCAAGCAGGGAAAATTCTATGCTACAAACATCACTACTTTTAACGTGGGCTGAGGAGTTGTGGAAAGGAGCATGACTGTGAATACATTGCCTTAGTCAAAAGCAAGAGTACATGGCATTAAGGGTGTTTCAAGGGGAATTTTAAAATTCTGCACTTGTTTATAAAAATTTCACCCTTCTCTGTGGGATTTTTTTTCTAATCAACCAGATTACTAAATCCACTGTTCTTCCCAGAGTACCTATCTGGTGCATTCATCTATGCGTAATAGCTGCCTATAAATACATAAGATTTTTTAAAAAAAAAGGAATTTGCAGTTTCCAGAATCATTCATTGATGTGAGAGGAGGAAGTGTTACTGAAAATGGGAGAATTTTCTACAGCTTTTCATGTGTATTTACCTATAGCCAATTTTAAACTAAAAATGAATAATTCCTTACGGTGGGGTAGCAAGAGAAGAGAAATAGCCTGTGTATTTTCCAGCAGATATTTTTAAAGATCAGTCACAGTGTCTAATGAGCAGATGTTAAGAGTACACAACGCTTTTAAAAATAACTGTTAGATTTTAGTTTTTCTGCCTTTAATTTCTCAAGATTTAAACTCAGGAGGGTAGGGCATGAATTCAGGTTGTGGCAGCAGTTACAAATGTTGACTCTCAGTGTAGTTTTGAGTTTCTCTTCCCAAAGAGAGCACAGACCTCGGTTCAGACGTGGTGGTGCAGCTGCAGCCTTCATGACGCTGCAGGTAAATGAGATTTTTCATGTGGACTCTACAAACGATGGAATACAGAACTAACAGTCATGTTAATACTAGAAGTAGTATCAAGTTGTTGATATTTCAAATCTTCCCTTTTTTCTTTTCGAGATTCTAATTATTGAGCTGGAGTCATACTTCAAGTGAGAGAGGACTTAATTAAAAATGTATTTATTCAGGTTTTTAAGGAATTAAGAAAATATGCTACCAAGTGCTAAAAATACTGCCAAGAGAGCTGGGTTCAGTTTTTAATATCTAACCTGCTGTGGTGGTTAAATATTTACATTGAAGGTCACTGCTGTTATTTGCTGTTCACTTTTCAGTGTGCTTAGCAGTGTTCATCGGAGCTCTGCGTCCCTCCCACTTGAGTATGGAGGAAAAAACCTTTCCATCCCATCAGAGAGACAAAAGCAAACCTATAGTGACCCAGGAGGAAATGGTGTTTATCGTGGCAGTTTCCTCTCACCTGAGCACGTGCGGTGATGGTCAGAGGAGAATGGCTGGGCCTGGGGAAGTAGGAGGCTCTGGAGAAGCTCACGTGAAGGTGTGGTTCATAAATACAGTGAGGTTCTCCCCCAGCAGTGAGCACCACACCTGCCCACCATACTGCTATTTGACCTTTTGTCTTTAAAAAACAAGCAACAAACAAATAAACAAAAACCTCACAACAACAAAACCCACAGAACTGTCTCGTTGGAAGCTGGTGCTTTTAGGCAGACTGTGCTTTTTGGCTGTGAGGATCGTGTCTGTGCTCAGACCATGAAGGCTGGGGAAACGTGACCTCATGGGTAGCACCACAGGCCATTTCCCACAGCTGACTGCAGCTACATGTCTGTTGCCCGTGACTGTAATGAAGAAGGTGGAGAATAAATGGGAGCAGTTGGAGAAAGGAAAGCTGACAGACTTGAGTCCAAAACCTGTTGTTCTCTGTGTGGAAAATGCCCAACTGCAGACTGTCAGGTTTCCTTTCTGCATTTGATCAGTACCCATTAGCTTTCTTTGATCCTTTTTGAATATCATCATCTAGTTAAAAGGCTCCTTGACTGTTTAATGTTGTTATAGAATCTGTTTAATGAGTTTGATAAGCAGAGTCATCTTTTTGACTAAAAGTTCTTCCTGGCTGTGTGTCCCGAGTGAGTTGGGTGGTTTCCTGCAGTGTGTTCAGCTGGGTTTCACCTGCGGGTATGGAGCTGAGGAAGCTTGAGGCAAAATGTGTGTGTGTGTTCCAGCTGTGTCCTGACACGTGGAATTTGTGACTTGCCAAGGCAAAATGATTAAAGGTCCTTTGAAGACATGGCTTTTCTGTGTTTGTGCTTCTGCACTCTCCACCTCATTTGTGTCAAACTCGCTGGAGTTTCAGAAGCACTGGCTGTGTGGTCGCTCGCAGGCTGAGCTTGCAGAAGTCCTGAGAACAACTGCAGAAAACTGTTGCGGTTTGCAAAAGGTGTTTTCCTGTGGAACAGTTTCAGAAGGCAGAAGTGACAAGCTGCAGAGCTTCCTGTGCCCGCGTTTAGTTCTGTTAATTGGAGCCGATATTTAAGATGGTGATTCTGTTAGAGCCCCGTGCTTTTAAGTTCTGGATGTTTTTTAGGTTTGTGCTTTCAGACAGTGTTAAGGGCATATTTTTATGTTGGCAGTAGTAGTGCCTTGTTCCTGTTTAGTGCTTTTTCATCATTACATGTCAGATCACTTTGCAAAATGAGTGTCGTTATTGCCTGAAACAGATACACAATCTAATCAATACCGCTACTAATGTCTTCTTCACCTGCCCCAGGGTGAAGGCAAAGTGGCTCAAGCTCATCTTGTTTCTAAACAGATACTATTACTATGTCAAGGTAATTTTCCTGATTTCCCCCCAGATATTTCTGGGTTCTAGTGCTTCCTGTCATGGTTATTTTCAATCTCTGTTGCAAAAAATTATTTTCAAAGCTATAATTTTTGCCTTTAGGCAGTTGTTAAATGGGACACAAAAGAGTGTAAAACTCTAATCAAAAATATACAACAGATATTTGGCATGGTCTGGTTCTGTGTGCAAGGTTTAAGGTGCTCTTTACCTGGTCTATATGTTCTGTTCTTTGTCATCCTGAAGACCACAGTACAGCTATGGTGGGGATAGAGTTGTACCTGTAACCTCAAGGGAAGCTGAGATCTGACCAGACGTGCAACTGTCTTCATAGTTCCAAATAATTGTGAAAAATCCCCGCTCCTGCATGTTGTTGTTTTTATTTCCAACCCCATAATGCTGAGCGTTGAGAAACTTTTTGAGAATGAAATAGAATTGCCATTAATTTTCTCTGCACGGTAAAGACATTGGTCTTGGTAGTAATAGAGCAGCGGCCCTGGTGGCCTCCTGTTGATTATGTGAGACTTTGGTGTGGGAAACCAGGCATTTGGAAATGAAGGAGTAAATTTAGGGATTTTCTAGATGGCTTCCTTAAGCATGTTTCCTAGTTGCATCCAGGCAGTCCTGGAGAGAGCCTTTCACTCCCACCGACAAATGTAACGCATAACGGTAAGAAATTAGCGGAGAGGACCTGGTTGGTGTCTGATTGAATGGAGAACTGAAGAGTCCTTGTCCATGCCTGTTTTTTCTGGAGAGAAATTATGATACGACATTGAGTAAGCATCTCAATATTCCAGTATGGCTTTCTGCAAGCAAAATGTTATTTTTTTCCCCCCCTCCCTTAGCAGTTTATTGTTTGTCAGTAACACAAAATAAGTAATCTGGTCAGATTTTCTGCTAAGCCGTTTGATACCATGAAGGACCCCAAGAGTACACATTCAAAATGGGTGTTTTTGAAAACGTTTGAAGAAACTTGTTCCAGAGGGCAGACTTTTTTTTTTCTTAGCAGCCAGTGCCCTCCTGCAAGGCGAGTTGCACGTTGTGCTCTCTGTGGAAGTACATTTTGATGACAGTAATTGGTCAGTGACTGTCAAGTTTTATCAGTTAACTTTTATAATTTCACTTTCAACCTTCTTTCTACGTAGGTGTTCTTTACTTGATGGAACATGAAGAAGAATATGTTTTCACCCTACCTAGTGCTTATGCTCGCTCGATACTTACCATCCCATGGGTGGAGCTTGGAGGGAAAGTCAACATTAATTGTGCCAGAACGGGCTATTCTGCTACGGTCACATTCCACACCAAGCCGTTCTACGGAGGGAAGGTCCACAGGTACGGGAATTACTCCCTTATTCTTGTTACCTGCTACTGGATTTCAATGGAAAGATTGTTGGGCATCTCTGCAGTTCTTCTCTTGGAATATTTTATAGACAGATACCTGAATTTCTTTTCCTTCTAATGTCGGAGATGACTTCCAGCTTTAGAGCAGTTTCTGTCATTTAACTGAATTGGATATCTTTCTCTCATTAAACTAAAGTGTATGTATTCTTCCAGACTTTGTTGCTTGTAAAAATGGCTGTAAGTGCAGGGTCAGAAAAATGTGCATAGAAATCTCTCTGCTACATCAGCTGCTGCTTCTGCACGAGTCTTGTGGGTGAACTGCTGTTCCAGGTGGAGTTCCTGTAAGGAGGAGAGAAGCAAAAGTGTCACTGCCCATAGTGGTAGCTCCCAATTGGGGGGTCCTACTTCTGCACTGAAATTCTGGATGATGAAAATACTATTTTTGTGTCTTTGGTTTCCCTTTATTAAGGATGTGAAGAGGCACTGTGCAAGATAGCTTCCTATCTTACTTCCTTGCGCAAGCTGATGACCCAGTCATTAACATATAGAGACCCCTTTCTTGTCCTGCTGTGGACAGTAGCAGTGTCCGTGAGAAGGCTGTGCTGCCTGTTGGGATGCTGTGCTTTTGCAGAGTTAACTCTCTTTTGTTTCAGTTGCTGTAATTATTCTTCTATACGTGGGTCAACCATTTCAATATTGTGTTTGGGCAAATATCAACATGGGCTGTTTTGACAGAGGTTTTTCTAAAAGGTGTAGATTAATAATTGGTGCCGTTGGGGTGAGTGAAAATTGGGGAAGGTACTGGGGAAGGTGCTGTATAAGTTTAATAATTTAAAAAATGAGTTTACAGATTACTTGACATGGCTTGCTGAAGCACGTTTGTGCGTGTTCATAGACACGCACACACAAAACTTCTCCCTGCATTTTGCTTTTCCAGTCCTACCTATCGATTTTGCTCACTGTCAGACCAGTTCTTGGACCACTGAGGTAGCTTGAATCATTGCCTGTCTGCAGCAGTGAAGTAAATTTGTAGAGCTAGAGAAGAAAAAGGTACCTGAAGTCTTTGACATAGGTATCTGACAGCATTATGTTCAGGTGTGAAAATAACGTGTACTGAAAATGTCACATGAATGTCAGGGGTTGTTTTTCAGGCTGATGAGGTAAACAATTCTGGGTTAGAGCTGAGTTTCAGAGTTTTAAATTGGGTTACTGCTCTGCTTTGGGAGAGTGTTGTCCAAAATCTATTTTTGTGTTAGCAGAGCTTGCTTGGATTGAGTCTTTCTTTTTGGAGACAGCATCAGTACTTTGCTTGAAAAATCACTTTATAGCTATAGAAAGCTGCGTGTAGCCTGAGCTGTGGTAGTGCTTTCATATGCTGCTAATAAACAGTACCAGTTATTTCTGTGGTCTTTTGTTTTCTTTGCTCTTGAATCAGGGTTACAGCTGAAGTGAAACACAATCCCACTAACACCATTGTCTGCAAGGCACAGGGAGAATGGAATGGCACCCTGGAATTTACTTACAGCAACGGAGAAACCAAAGTGATCGACACGACCAAGCTGCCTGTTATCAGGAAAAGGATTCGGCCGATAGCAAAGCAAGGCCCACTGGAGTCCAGGTAAGGGCAGAGGCGTTAGTGTTCCGTGTCTGAACCTCACCTGGGAACAGCACAGGGAAGCAAACTGCAGAGATAACGGTGGTGTTCAAAAACGCCTCGCTTCCCACAGCACATGCACCTGGGCACAAACAGCTGAAGCTGTGTATTGCTTCTCTGGAACTTAAATTACATTTTAGTGACATACGCATCAATTTTGTAGAGGGGGAAAAGTGCTTGTGTGTGTTTCAATGAGCATTTGGAAAATGATAATGCAGTGTTTTCACCTGCTTTTTTGGGTGATTGTAACATGGTAGTCAAATTAGTTTGTGCAAGTAATGTGGCATCTTATAATTTACACAGGAATTTCATGTTTATATATTTTAGAATATATATATATGTATAAAAATACATAAAATGTGATGCAGTGTGAGATACAAATACACACACACACAGTTTTAAAGCTCTCAGCCTTAAACATCACATGACTAACTCTGACTAGGTACATTAGAAAAAAACTTGTTCCGTTATTCATTGTAAATAACTGTTGACAAATATTTATCTTCAGAAAAATCGGTATTTTTCTTGAATTTAGGAATGTTTTATTGGAGGATTTAAAAACATGAGTTAAGCTTCATTTTATTATCTGTAAATATGTTCTGTTTATTGTACAAAGGTGAAGGTGTGTCTTGTTATTGTGCGGGGTCAGATACCATTTTCCTACTTTATAGACATGCTTGCTTATCACAAACTCATTTTCCCCCTGTAGTTTAGGAACAGAAAGGTTGGAGTAAATGGAAACCAGTAGCTCTGCTATGTATTTATTGTATTTTGGATACTAGTAAGCAAATTACAACTATCCAGTGTTCCTGCAGGATGTGCACTTTATCAGACCATAAAGCAGAAACTCAAAACACAGTGTTTTCTAGCTGCTAAGAAGAAAATTAACCCTATCCTAGCAAAAACCAGGACACTCATTTAAACAACCTGGAAATATATGAAAGCTGCAGTCTGTTTCTTCTCAGTATTTTTCTGGGCAAAGTTTCTGCTAGGCTAATACAGTGCGAGAAGGCACTGCATCTGAATGCAGTCAGTCCTGTGAAAAACAAGTTTAGTTATATACTGATAATTATTGTTAACTGGGAATATAGAGCAAAGATCTTAGAAGGGCTCCCTAGAATCAGTGCATCAGTTCCTCTGTTAGTGACCTGGTGAGAACAGTCTGTGTCCCAGTTTAATGTACTCTTGGCTTTTGGCTAACATTCTCTTGTAATTCAGGAATTTAACTGCAAATAAGTGTATGTTCTTTGGGGGTGGATCATCAGTAAAGAATGTGAACAGAAAATGATAAAAATACATCTATCTTTGAGAAAAAGCTCAGGTTGTGAAGAGTCAGGAACATGAACAAAGGCCACTGAGAAAGTTAACTTGTGTGGTAAAATACCGGGAGTTGAGGAAATCTGAAAATCTGGTCCACAAACGCGATGCATATCCCAGGAGAGTGATGGTGCCTGAGCTGTGTGCGTGGCTTGCAAAACTGGCACGGAGAGCACGGCATCGCTCTGCCTCTCGCCGCACCGCACGGCTGTCTAGCCAGGCACTGGGCTGTGGCAGAACTGTTCTCACTCCGTCGCTTGTGCTGCTTCTCCACCACGCAGGCACCTTTGGCAGCACGTCACCAGTTCTCTGAAAGAGGGGAATATCGATGCAGCAACAGAACACAAGCACCGCCTGGAAGAGAGACAGCGGGCAGAGGAGAGGCAGCGTGTGGCTCTCGCAGTGCCGTGGAAACCAAAATACTTTGCCAAAGAGGTACTTTCATTGTCGAATTTTAAAGACCCTATAGCATGTTTCTGCATCCATCTAGGAGGATGCTACTACAAAGAAATTTGTGGATTTTACCATGGGCTAGTGTTTTTAGATACCAGTGATTGTTTTAAATTCTATTTTTGCCAGAGTCTGGCTCTTAAAAGAAGAGCAATGGATTTTTCCATGTCCTCATTGTAAACTTGTTCACTTTCCTTCAGTTAGATTTATTTTAACCTGAATTTTTGATACCTAATATCAGGCACTTAAGGCTATTTTTTTTTTTTACCTTAAAATTTACACCTTACTCTTGCAAATGTTGTATACTCGCATGCCCTACTAATCTTCATCTCAGCATACTACAGTGAACATGATCTAGGGATACTTGTCCAATGTAAGTGAGCATGGACATCTTAAACACAGACTTGGGCTTCATCTGCTTGAAATGAAACAGATTTTACTAAGTTTGTCTTTGCCCATTCTTAGAGGAGAGAGGGAAGGGAAATAAGACTGACTGAGGGAATTATTACGTGACCATGTTGTTAGGTTAGCCAGCGTGTGCAGCTATTTAAACCAGCAGTTCATCTGTTGCACCTTCCCATTGCTTCTCTTCCTCCTCCTAGTTTTTTCCCTCCCACCCAGATGACCTGTAAATTCATTAAGCACAGCGTTTTCAGATGACAGGGATGGTTTCTTGTGTTGATTAGTAGCGTTTTGGCTTTTATGTGGACATACACAGATGCAGTATGTATAAACCTTGTTTGTAAACTCTCCCTCATTTTCTTGCAGGGCGATGGTTGGCTATACTTGAATCCTCTCTGGAAGACCCACTGATGGGATAGAGCAGTTGCCTCATAACTTTACCTTAAAGGCATTAAAATGATACAGTATATATGTTCAAGATGTCATTGAATAGGTCCTGTTATCAGAAGATACAAACGAGAAGCTATATACTGTGAATGATGCATCTCAAAATAACCACAAGCTCAAGTTTATTAAGGAGCCATTTTGTGTGTATGGATACACACAGCCACGCACACATCCATATATACACACATATGTACACGCAGTGTGTATGTGCTTGTGTGTGTATTATTTACACTACATGTAAGCAAGTATAAACACTAACAGTGATTTAAAGACCTTTTCCTCTAAGTGTTAGGGCATAGAACTCCGGCTGGGCTCAGCCCAGCTGTGTGCTTGCAGGATCAGGCCCTGTGCTACTATTTAAGAAAATACTTTTTTATTAGTACTGGTTAAGGTTTTTCTATTTTTCACTTTTGCCAAAAATGTTTTGCACTTCAAATGTGACGTGTCACTTAATGGCACTCAGTCTGTCTAAACAGTCATTGAGTAACTCACTTCGACACCAGAATGATACACTGACCGCGTGCTTGCTCGCTCGCTTTTCGGGATTCTGACGTCAGACCGACACCAGAATGATACACTGACCGCGTGCTCGCTCGCTCGCTCGCTTTTCGGGATTCTGACGTCAGAGCATGTGTCCTGACACGAGTGTGAGTTTTCTGCCATCTTACAAGAAGTAGCAATACCTTCTCCGAACCGTTGTTCACACTAACCCGTTGTGTCCTCGCTTTTTCGTTTGTTCATACTTGCAGCTGTTTGATGGATCTCTGGTCACCAGTGGGCCAGCTGCTCTGGTAGCTTTGATCTTGCTGTGCCGTGTTCTCTGGCTCCTGTCACGCTGATGCTTTTGGGTTACACGTTCTGCTAAACCCTTCTGGCGGAGGTGGTGGTGGGGTTCCAGCTCACCCTCACCTCAGCTGTCCAGCCCCACGTAGGTGAGGCGTAGCAGGCCCCTGGGCTGTGCCAGCCACCCCCGTTCACAGCCTGGCCTTCTGAGTGAAACCAGCGCTGATGCGTTCACGCTCACATGCCGGGCTGTGCACTGCGGTGGGTGAGGCTGGGGAGGAGTCCTGTCCTGCTGTGCCAGCCCCGAGCCTTCCCCAGCAGCCGAGAAGCGGGTTCTGTACACTGCTCCAGGAAACCAGACAGAGCTCGTCTGGTCAGAGCCCTCAATTCCATATTAAGGCTCCAAGCAGAGCTGTATTTTGATTTATTTTGCTTTTGTGATCCAGTTGATTGCTTCTGAAAGAAATATTTGGATGAACGATAGAGATGATATAACTAGCTTTCTCAGATGAATTATTTTCTGATGTAACGATTTAATAAATTATTACATTGAGACAATAACTTTATCAATGAAACAAACTAAATGGGATCTAATTTGTGAAGTGAAAAAAAAAAAAAGTAAGTAAATCATCCCGTAGCTTGATCTTGCTTTGTAAGGTAACCACTGTGACACTAAGAAAGTGGATTCTGCAAGTGTGTTTAGGCTTTGTTGCTTTTTAGTTTGTGTTTGTTGAAAGTGAAGATGTTTTTGAGAGAAGTGGCAACAAAAGGCAAATGTAAAATGTGCCGACTTCTGCTCAGTGCTGCTTTCGTCGGCGCCCCGTAAGGAAACCGCTGTATTTCTGACAGCCAGCAGCATGGATGCCGACCTCTCGACCTCTCTGCAGTACCGATTGATTTTGTGCCTTTTGTCTGCTTTCTTAATACATTAACTTAAGCTTTAGAGATGCTACACAAATATATTTAGGTCAGAGCACTGCTTATATCTGTTCTTGTGCATCCTGCATTTTATATTACTTTCTTTTGGATAGATGTTAAAATCTCTTGAGCGATTCAAAAGGCTAAATGGAGCAAGGAAACATGCTATTAGTTATTCCTTTGGACATGATGTTTAACAGATCTTTGCATTTGAACCCCAGATCCCTATGTAATGAAGATGGGGCTCCTTTTTCCTCTTAAATACTACTTTGTCTGCTTGTATGTCCTTTTTTTGCACATTAGAAAGATTCATGTTATAAATTATTTAAATCCTATTTTTTAAAAAAATGTGGACTGTATGAGCTTGGTTTTGTAACTGACACTTTTTTTTTTTAAAAAAAAGAGGAAAAAAATACCGTTATTTTTAGGAATAGCTGATGTTTTCTGTAACAAAACCAAAATGATGCTGTCATAGTAATCACTGATGTACCACCAAACATCATCAGGAACATGCGTACTTTATCACCTGCAAGAATTCACTTTATAATGGACCCACTCTCGTTCTAGAGGTTAGTCTGATAAGTAACTAGAAGTATTCACAGAGAACGATTGAAAATGCAGAATTAAGCAAGTGGAACATCCTCCCAGAACTTTGACTTTCACACACCAAAGAACAAGCCACATGCTCACTAAGAATAGCCATGGAGAACCTCTCTCTGTCAGGCCTGCAGGCCTGCTCTCCGGAAGAGTAGACCTCTTTCAGCTGTGATGGTATGACTGTCGAGGCTACACAGGTGCTGTAGCTGTTCTTTTAAAGAGAAATTTTAATAATTTTATGCTTGTAATTTATTGAAGATTTTTTCTGTCTGCATGGTTGGTTGTTTCTGCATGCCGCGAACATTCCACTTGTGCTCTGATAGATGTTCTGTTTTGTTCTGATGCTGTGAAGAATCCCCTGATCATCCCACTACCACTCTTTGTTTTCCAAAGTAACCTGGGAGAGGCAAACTTAAAAATAGTCCTTTCTGAACAGATCCCAGCGGGGAGAGATTCCAGAACAAGATTCACAAGTGTCATTTTCCTTTTTTGCTAGTTACGTGCTCAGTATATTTTACAGGACTGACAAGTCAATATAAGCCTTATTCTGTAGGTTGTCCCAATAGCTGTCTTGGACTTGCAAGTACATATTTTCCTTTTCAGGTAGGCAACGTACACTCTGAATTGTAATGTAAACCCTCCATGTACTTCAGATTCTTTTGCGCACACCTGTAGAAAGCCTATGCAACCTTTTTCTTTCTTAAATTAGAAATGTTCAGAAAGAAAATTTATACCTTTATCATTTAAAAGATGCTCTGGCAGTCTCTTCTGATTTGCCTTTCTATCATAATCTGTGAATTTGAAATGACAGTGCTCATGAATAAAAGATTTGTTTCATTTAGTACTGGGATGCCCTTTCTCTTTCCATTGAAGCATTAGTTCACTGGTACCAGTTACTCGGGCCTCCAGGAGCCGTGTACAACACCCAGGGTGCCTGTGAGCTCTCTGATAGAAGCAAAACTTGTCTGCTGACTCCTGGTTTGGTGTGTGGGGGGTTTTTCCAGCCTGTTCGTACTGCCAGACACCATAGAGGTAAGTGTTTGTTTAAATTGGACAGCACTACACAGGGAAAACAGGGCTGGGCAGCATCACAGCTGTGGGAAAGGCTGGAGAACATAGGCCTTATTTTGACAAATACAAAGGAAATGGGTTAGGGTGTTCCCCTTGTTTTTGAAAATCATATTTCATTTAATGTTTGTCATTAACAGAGATTCTTGATTAGGTACCTCTTAAAGTGCAACTCTAAATTACTGCAGTAATGGACACCTGCATGGGGAGGAAAAAATGTGCTTGGCGGCTTCATGGATCCTGGTCAGCATTTTTCAGGTGTTAGCTAATGCAGTTTTGGTTTATTTTCAACATTCATCCACAGTGTTGGAAGCCCTCCTGCCAGAACACTTTATTTTTATGCGAAACAGAAAATGCCACAGGCTGGCAGTAGGACAGGAGATCCTACCCAGGTGTGTTCCTTGCCTTTCCTCGCACTGCTCCAGGGCCCTGTCTCGGAGCAGTTTATACAGTTGGTTTAAAGACATGATACACAGTTGTAGCCATAGCCAAGTACGGTTTGTTTTCAGTTTTTTACTCATAGTGGGATTGATTTGTACAGAGGGCTGATTCAAAGCATTTAACTGTTTTTTTCAAGACTAAATCTATAAAGATATTCAACTGATGACTCTTCTCTCCCCTCTGTGGAATTACTTTCACAAGTCAATATATTTCTTGTGGAATTACCAGTAGTGCTGTCTGCCCTCACTGTTTTCAGCAGGTTGATTCAGTGATACAGAACTCCCAGTTTTAGTTCCTTAGCAACTAAAGACCAGAGCCTGGCTTAAGCTTTTTTTTTTTTTTTTTTAAATTTGTATTTTAATGTTTTGTGGCAGTTATGCGTTAAAATTTGACCTAGTAGAACAACAAAAGGATGGCTTTAGCTAAGAACATAAACCAGTGCAGAAGGTAGGTTGGATCACGATGCAAGATGCAGTATTCTTTGCTGGTACAAGTGTGGTTCAGTTCTCAGCACAAGTAGTAGTTTAGCTGAGCAACTCTGGGATGCAGGTGGAGAACCAGGTAATCGGGGTGGTGTGCAGGTTCCTGAGGAACCAAAGGTGATGCAATGCCTGACAGTTTTTCTTTGAAACTTTGTTTTTTTTTTTCTAAGTGGCTGCCTTAATGACTCCAACTTTTCATTTCATTTAAATGTAGAATATTGGCAGAAGCCTGGAAGTAAGTCAAGTTAGATTTAAGAAAGCTCAGGTAAGTGGTAGGCAACTTTAGGCCTAGGCTGGCTATGATTCCTGTAGTTAGCTTATTTTTCTTTCATAGAGCTTTAAAAATGCTGTAAAAGTTTACAGGATTCACATATTTCTGCTATGTTAAGGAGAGCACAATCTGACAGAACTGTAAAGATACCTAAAGCTGGGAGCAAACCCTTTTATTTCCTTTTTTAAAGCAAGGCTGAGTCACTGCCCAACCACAGACTGACCAGCAGCATCTCTCCTGCTGCCTTTCACATGTTCTTCCAAATGTTAGATCACTTATTTCTTACCCATGGTGAAGGGGCAGCATGCAGATTTGCTTTGAAGAAGCAAGACATTACAAACCACACATGACATCATCACCCTTTCTGCTTGTATGTCAGCAACTGCATCAGCTACACCTTCAGCCACCTCCATTTCATCACAGCAGGGGCCCAGCATCTGGCTTAATAAATGTAACCTGGAAGGATGTTAAGTGGCTACTGTGGCTTCATTACAGCAACTTCATGAGGGCAGCAGATTTGCATTATGGAACAGGAATGACTTAAATTTATCACCAGGCCCATAAGCAACATGTTACCAAATTAATCACAAAACTGACACAACACCCTTAACACAAAACTGGAATTAACTTTATTTTCCCCTACAGTCAACAACTGGTCTGCATTGAGCTTTAAAGCAACAAAATAAAAATGAAATCTCCAAACGACAGGGGGCCAGATATCCAGATTTAATTACCTTTGTGAAAATGTTGCAGCTGTAGTATTGGGCTGTATAAACCATCTGAGTCAAAAATGAGTTCATAAATCAAAAAAATATTCTACACCTTGGGAAAGAAGTCAGCAGTAACATTCTCACAGAACACGGTAAATTTACATTTTCTTCATGAAAGGTACATACTATTCTGCATTTTACATCAATAATTTGATGCAAGTTTTTTTTTTTCCTATAAAAAAATTATAACCTGTGGCAGGAAAACAAACTGCAAAAACCCTTTTGTTTTAATTAAAGAAAATTTTCAAGTCTGTATAAAGTTTTCCTATAGCTGGAAAGTGAACATGTTCAGTCTCCATTTATATTTTAGTGCATTTAATCTGACAGTTTCCACCACTTTTTTTAAAAAAAACAACCCCAAAACAGTATAAAAGACAGACAAAGCAAATAGCACTATAGCAGGAATTTCTTCAGTTGATTTAAGCACTCTAAATAAAAATGCAGAGAAATGGATTTCCAGAAAAACTTTTACCCTCACAAGAGAAGGCAGTGAGGGGAGGAAGAGGTTTGCAAATCCACTACCTCCGACAGCCACAGAAAAGGGGGTTTGTATACCTGTCAACCTTTTTTTTCCCCATTAACCAGGCTATACGTGTTTTACCAATGTAAACATTTACCTAAGAGTTGAATTTCTGTTCTGAAGCACCAGCCACTACCTGGTGCTCAGCGGTGTGGTACTGTAGCATTCATCACTGTCATTTTCAGATTTTTCAGGAGGATACAGATTTAGCCCTTGTGTCTGCAGCGTGCAAGGTTTGCCTTGCCTACCTTCTGACGTGGCAGTGTAAGGCAGCAATACTGCGATCCCGTCTTCAACAAAAGCAGCTCGTCCAATCTAAACTAGCATCTGCCCTCTCATCTTGTGAGAACAGCAGCTTTGTTGCTTACACTCCAGATCAAAACCAGCCTCCAGCAAAAGGCCATTGAAAGAAACCACTGAAAAATAATCATGAGAGTAACTTATTTTGAAAGTTGCATTTCAGAGAGCTCTCTTTC
This sequence comes from Antrostomus carolinensis, assembly GCF_000700745.2. Classification (NCBI taxonomy): domain Eukaryota; kingdom Metazoa; phylum Chordata; class Aves; order Caprimulgiformes; family Caprimulgidae; genus Antrostomus; species Antrostomus carolinensis. The sequence continues at coordinate 53,852 of NW_010338995.1, forward strand.
CTCCTAATTGTTGAAAACAAGTCATTTTTAGATTTCACCATTCCAGTTTACTTACTGCTGCTATTCAGCCAAACAGTGTTTTCCAAAAAAGATTGACAAGTATGCATGTGCCAAGGACCAAATTACAGGGTTCTTTGGTGCAGTCAGTCCAAATTCTCAACAGATTTGAAGGATAATATGTACCAATAAAAAAAACCAAAACGCTGCTAGACTTGGATAGCAGCTCTGTCTTGCTTCACATTACAAATCTAAAACAGCTGTTCTCAATAAGCCAATATTTTTAATCAGACATTGCCTGAAAATTTTGTACAATAATCTGGACCAATGATGGTTCTGTACCCTCATGTTGCTGTGAAACATGACTTGAGCTAAAGGCAAAGACTGGTTATCTCAAGGACAACTGCTTCGTATTAGCAATCAGAACAGTGTATTTAAACTGTCTTCCTGTTGGGTCTCTTGCCTTTCTTTAAAATTAGTTTATTCTTAATGTAGCCACGCTTCCTTTTGGAGGTCTAAAAAGAAAAACAGAATAAAATGTATTAGTTAATGATTTAGTCTTGACCGCGGTTTTGTGATGTGCATTTCAATGCCTTGATTGTTAAACTGATTTTTAAAGAGCTTAGGTGGTAAACCCTCAACTAGGTATTATCCAGTTACTACTTTTAAAGTTGGGATTGTTAATTCATGCCCAACATTGGCTTTTGCACAAGATGTACTTTTGCAACCCTCAGCTACCAGATCTGTAGAATTGTTTTCAAAGCTTGTGCTGAGGCAGAATTAGTAATTAACCAACATTATAATGTTCTAATATGCCCGAAGAACAGCAGTGGTGTGGAGTGTTAGTTTTGTTTGGAAATACCTTCTTGCATCTTTTGCACTATTTGATTCTCTTACAAGTTAGCAAGAGGATAGATAGCTACATAGTGATAGAATGCTCAAAGCATTTTTCAAAAATTAGAGAAAAATGGAATAATCTCATTTTAGTCTTTAGTCTTCTTCTTGGCCTGTAGGCTAGTTAGTGCTTTCTGCTCATGTGTCTTTATCAGCATACTTTAGATTTCTATTTATTTATTTATTAAGGTAGTGATGGGGGGAACCATTAATGTTATTCTTAAACCTAACTTCTAAGTTGTATAAATACAGCAGTTAGTTACCTTGTGGCAGGTAGAACTGTACATTCAACACGCCTGCCACAACAAATCGGACAGTAGGCAGCTCCCACACTTGCTGCACTGTGCTGTGCTTACCTGCAGGCTCTGTTATGTCACTTAAATACATCTTTTATCTTTTTAATAACAACAATATCATTATAAAGTGAGATTACATACAAACTAGTATGTAATAATCAGACACGTTCTATCTCTGAACTTGAGCAACATCATTTCTAGGAGTGACAGGAGATGATGGACTGAACTTCCAGTAAGGAAGCAACTGCTGGAAACCTGTGGCTACCAAGGAGCCCTCAGAATGCATTTCAGAAATCCTAGCTTCAACGTTCACCCCATGCTCTTTGCTGCTTCTCTGATTTCTTAATGGCAAGTGGAGCCTGTGTGTACTGCAGGAGCTGGTGATGGGTCAGAATTTGCATGAACTTTTATTCTGTCTTTAGTCAGAGAACTGACACATCCACAGCTCAAGTGGGGTCAGTGCCTCTGTCCTTAATAAATACCACCTTGCTTGTCACTTGAGATCAAAAGTTACACTGTAAGTGTATGACAGGCACAGTAAAGCTTATCATTTCCTTTCAAGGTAAGTCTGGCTTCAGTGGTAACTCACAAAATACCTTCTTTTATGAAATTCCATCAAATCACAAAAATAAGCATCTTTACCCTCTAACATTCTTTACTTGTATTTCCTTGACACAGTGTAAGTTTCCTGCCCCTACTAATTTAGTTTCTTGCACATTTGTTTCTGGCAGGATTCTGGAATTCTTTTTGCAAAATACATTTTAATACCTAGAAGACAGATGTTGTGAAGGAAAGGGCTGCTAAGAGTCTCCCCAACTCCCCTGATTGATAATACATCTTTCTTAAGAGGCTCAAGTGGCACACCACAGCTAACATTTAAAACCATGAAGATGACTTCAAACAGTAAGCAGACAGACACTAAAGTTCCGTCAACAAAAGTTTCATATTTAATTTATTTCATACAAAATTGTCATTTTTAAACTTCTAGGCGTCACTACTTTCAAACAAAGTCAGAAAGCAACTTCCACATTATTTACTTAGTGAGCCATAGTTACTGAAACATGAATTGATGTAGAGATTATACTTCCAGTTACATGAAGACTTAAGAGTTGTAAGAGCCAGTGACACACTCTATTTCCAGGTAGCATTCTGCCTAAAAAAAATCTAGCCTTGTGTCTTCACATGCTTTTAAGTTAAGCGGACAGTAAATTAACAATTATTACCAGCAGGCAGGTCTGATATTGGACACTAACATGAACAGTATCCATAACATTCTGGCTAGTAGAAATACATAATTCACCAGCTTTGTGATTCACTGTTAAAAAGAAACTGCCATCTGCTGCCCCCCTTCAGTTAACTTCACTGGGAACCCACCTTCTTTGACAAATACTTCTGTTTCGGTACAATGTTGGTTACTCTAGGTTTATGATCCAATGTCTCTCTGTTGTCTAGTTGTTTCACCTTGTATATTCTAACAAGCCAGTGCTCTGAGGTAAAGGCTTCCTCCAGGTGTTTAAATTTGATGTCTTTGTTGCCTATCTCAGCATTGCGTGTACGATCAAATCCTGGGGGTGTCCGAAAATCCAGCTGTAAAAATTAAAGTTGCATGTTAGTTCGAGAGAAAACCCAAAGCAGCCATCACTCAAACTGTGGTACTTCAGACCACAAGGCGACACTTTCAGCTGGTCAGGTCACAGGACACTGCTTCTCTTGCGTTGGTTATTACGACACAGAAAAAACTCTTCCTTTTTACCACTGAGAAAGAGACAAATTCATTCTTACTCCTACAGATGATGTAGGAGATGGCACTTCATGTCTCAACAGAAATATCACATCTGCATTCAGAGATGGAACTACTCAAGTGAAAGTCTGAGGTGTGGCAGCCTGTGGTGGCTTTGTAGCATAGCTGCTCCCTTGTGCTCCCTCTTCTATAGTGCACTCATTTGCGCTTCCATGGTTTTCCAAGTAGTTCATGTTTATCAGTTAAATTTGACCCCCTCACGTTAGAAGTAAGACCCACTGGCCTCGGTTTTAGCTGAATAAAGGATTCTTGTGCTAACTCTCTCTGAGAATTAGCTTCTTATTACACAAGTGCTGTGTTGTTTAACACATTGATGTGATTCAGACAGAAATCAAGTCTTTTCTGACAGATATTAAATAGCCAATTAACAGTTCCACTTCTGCATTGCTGTTAGAAAAAATAAATCTAAAGCTCTCCACAACATAACAGTTAACGCTTTAGCAAGCACGCTGCATAGTGAATTAAGATGGTCATCTGGGGTACTGTGAAGGACAGCAAAAGACTAAGTGCAAGTATAGTTTAGCAGCAGAAATGCTTTTTTCTAAAGGTTATATATATAGTAGACCATGCCTAGATGTGTTTTAATTTGTAAAGCTGACTCTTACCTCTGATTCTGCTACTACAAGCAATGGAAAACACATCAAAATAACATTTGTTTTCTCACATTTCGATTAAGATTCAGGAGAAGTTGTAGCACTAACCTGCATCTCTCCAAATCTGTAATAGGACATTTTATACATGAGGCAGTTCAGCAAAGTTGGAGAACCTGCCTTGTCTACCCGGAATTCTCCCTGAGGGGTAAAGTAATCACTTTCCTTGAAAAAGAAAAAAAGAACAGATACACAGAGTCAATAGAAAGTAAACCCCTATTTAAGGTCATTTCTTATTCCCTCCTGCACAGAAAAAGTTAATAAAGAATCTAAACTGGCTTTTACAGTTTAAAAGCTGATTTAAGCTAGTCTTAAAACAGAAAATGATGGTGATCATTAAAGGTAAAGTAGCTACAAACTACCTGTTTGTAACCCAGATCCCAATGGACCAATCTGCCTAAATCCGTATTATTGTGCTGGTGTGAATGTTGTCACTTCACAGTAAGCAGTTACTGGAAAACTGATCTCAAAATGTAAATGTTAGTTGGGCATCTATCAAAATTATTCTTTAGAAAGCTGAAAAGCACTGTAGTGTTAATATGAGGTCTGCAATGCTACCATAAATTTCAAATGTGCACAGTGTTTAAAGTTTCTGCCATTTTCATCTCTGGTACCAGATGAAACTGCAGACAGGTTACTCCCTTCAGCCTGTGCTCAATAGCTAAGTTTTTGTTAGGCTTAAGCAAATATTACTACAGACTTCTGCAATCTCTGAGATGTTTGAATAACTTAAACTCTACAGAAGTCAATATTAACACTTTAACTTGTCTCCTACTATTACAGTTTGAAGAAATTTGTAATGCCAACTATTTAAACAGTCTGAACACTCCTACTTTAAAAAAGTATGATGGTGCACAGTGAGACACACATAGGGGAATTACAAAAGATATCCTGTACTTTTAGTATCATGCAAAAGAGGTGAAAAGCTTTTGGGATTACTGACCTTTCAAAACCATAAATACTGAAAGAAACTGGGCTACAGGCCTCTGCACTCCTACTGCTCTAGGAAAACAACCCATAACACATTTTCCAAATAAAATTGCAATAAGTAGTAGAGATTTCCCTCCACTGTACTGAGCATTACCAGAAAAGCAGCAACATAAATAAAAGTTAAAAAAAACAGTAGAGATGAACATATAGAAATAAAAGTATACACAAAGAACACTTCAGTTCTCCATGTATGTTTCCACTTACCCGGATATCTTTGGGATGTTCCCCCTCTGCTATTCTCACCATCCACAAGAACTTATTAATATCATCACCAGAGTAGCCAATCACACCACCAAAAATAATCAACACATAATCCACATCCAGGCTTCTCATGATCTCGTATGCTGCTGACTCATTTGATGACATTGCCTTTCCCACCTGTATCATAGCAAAAATATCTTAAACATCTGCATAGCTGCCTATCAAATAGATCTGCAGATCAGTAACCTGCCAGACCAAAGCCCAAGAATACATACTTGCCAACCGAAGCCCACACTTTCATTCCAGATAAACTCACTGTGTCTATTTAGAAACTCAAAAGCCTCAACTGAAACATTTCCTCCTCTGTAAGAGAAGTGCTGCCAGCTGAAATGAGTGTTTTGAGTGTAAAATGTAGCAATAAGGATTTTCCTTTTGTGGCACCTACAGATTTTTCAAGTTGGCTGTATTGCCAAAAACTTAGTGTTGCACAAAATATGTGGTTACAAATTATTTTCAAAGCTTTAGTCACAGCCCAAAGTGAATAAATTATTTGAAATGTTAGCAAATTCTTGGGGTTTTTTTCCTTTCAGCTCTGTGCCTCCTTAACGAAGCAGCCACACTGCATTGTACTCAGCAGCATACAGGCACCCTCAGCATTGACTTCAAGGTAAATTAATGCAGAGAAAATGTCAGAATAGAGGCATCCTTGAGTTAAAAGCATAACATAGTTTTGGCCTTGAAAAACTTTTTAAAGCTGTATCCAGAACCTCTCCCATACTGGTCACTTCCCACAGCTAAAGAATTTGCTTTGGTTGGTGACTGGCGTTCAGTTCAGTAGTTTTGTTTGTGGTTGAAGTTCTTGTACTTGAGGCACAATAATGAGTCACAGTTGTAAAAGGAGTAACTACAATATAAATAATACTGCATCCAAATTGGTAACATTCAGTTAAGAACATAATTAGAAAGCACTAAGCTTAGGCTGCAATCTGTCAAAAGGACAGAGAACCTCAGCTTCTTGGCCGTGATCCTAATCAATGTGAAGTTATTTGGCAGGTTTCCATTGCTGTGCAGGAGGAAGCCATCGGGACACGTCTCCAGGGCACGCCTCGTTCAGAGCACAAGTTCAGGTATTCACCAAAACCCGTGTTTATTGCTCAGGTCCCCCCTTTATGGGGCATTCATCCCAAAATGGAACCTGACAGCACCAGCACTCAGGCTGGAGAGAATTATTAAAAGCCATTGTTGCTAATTGCTGCAGTGTGTATGGTGACTGTTCTTATGCAATACAGACGACTTCCACAGTCTCTCTATTCACATGATGCACCTTGTCCTGCAGGGATCTGTTGGTTTAGATGCAGTAGTGTCTGCACTTCTACCTCTGGTACAGGAGAGAGGCACACAGAGCTATCAGAGCTGAATGTCCATCAAAGCACACTAATGCTGTCAGGTCAACAACCAAACTAAGAGCAAAGTGCCTCAGAGTACATGGGAAGGCTTGTTGACTGGTATTAGCACCAACAGTACAATTTCCCAAGCTGGCTGGCAGCTGATGCCAGCTTCCTGCCCCTGTCAAAGGCACGGACGTGTGATCCTCCCTTCCCCAATACACATTTTTTTCAGGACTTTGTTGGCTCAAGTCACAGCTTGATTAATTTGTTGATTTTGAACACTGTTTGTCAGCAGACTTGGTCCAACTGCTTTACTAGCTACTGACACAAGGCAAGAAACTATCCCAATATGGTCCTCAAGCCCTTCCCCCATTCTGCCCATGTAGCATAATATGGGTCTTCTGGGAAGATCACCGAGTGACGATGAGTCATGACACAGCACCTAGTAAGACTGCAACCCAGCTGCAATATAGGGCATTCTTTTGTTTCTGAAAAAAGTTTAAGTTGCCCAAGGTGGTGCCTCTGTAACCACAGGCACTGCTAACACCCTGCTTTTTAAGCACATACACAAAGCTTAAACTTGCTCTTCAGAAGTGAAAGAAATTAAATGTACAGATGTTTTGTCTAACAGCAAATTTGAGAAGACAGAATCGCATCAAATCTGCAACAATTCCATTGCTATTAATAAACTTTCTCTAATTTCCAAGATGCCTGAAAATTTGTTGTTTCATGTGGTCAGTTTTCACAAGCCATTCAAAAATCCCATCAGCAAAGACGCTGCTGAACTGTAACGATCCCTATTTGCATAGTAAAGTAGCGGTACCAGGTAAGCTGTTGTAGCAGTAATCACAAGGGGAATGGTTACATTAGATTTTGTCTGTCCTCCCACAAAGAAAAGAGGAAAAACTAAAGTGGAAGGGAAGTTTTGGAAATTAAGTAAACAAAACAAACTCCAAAAGCAAAACTGATCTCTTCCAGCCCCCAAACTCTACACTTCAGCTCTAATAAAAGTAATAAAAAAAAAAAAAAGTTCCTTCCACCTCTGTTTCCCCGCTCTTATGGAATTTTTCCTTAACATCATACTATCCATCAACAGACATTTACAATTCCATACTCAACTGCAATGCAAACATTTTGGTGTTTCTACTCCATAGAAAACTGCCACCCTTACCAGGGCTATGTGGCTGTTGTTCCAAGTATTGTTATCAACCAAGGTTGTCCGGTTAGCCATTCCT